>NC_056748.1:936684838-936872338 GCF_019279795.1 Protopterus annectens | reverse complement strand
AACTTTGTTTTACTGCATGTATGTGACCCACTGCAATCACTCCAAAGTATAACCATCCATATGTATCTCTTCTAATTATATGATGCTCCTCTGGGTTTATCTATTTTTCAGATGTGTAGATTTAGGAATTTCACACCAAGTCTCAGCTGCCATACACAATAGCATTCATGGAGTCTTCACATTTTTTCTACCTCTTCTGGAGCATTTTCCCAGATACAAAATGTTAGTATCATTTACGCACAGCCTGACTATCCATTCTAGCCTTCTGCAATATAACTAACAAATGCACTGAACAGGGTCAAACCCAGGACTGGTTACTTTCTAGTAATTACAATGATATTTTGTATCAGTCTTTCTCCAAGATATTGAATGGTCCTTTCTCTCTTTCCTACCATTGGATGATGCTATATTTCAATTTAACTCTATCTTCCTTAATACGCTTGACTCTCTTGCCCCTCCCAGATCTGTCAGAGTTAAATCTCAATGTTCTCCTTGGCTTTCTAACTTTACACTGTCTCTTATTTGTAAAAGAGACAATGCATGGAAACTCTGGACCAAAACAAAATCTCCCACTAACTTCCAAATATATAGGGAACTTTGTAATCTGACTAAAAAGCACATTATTAATGATAAGAAGAACTTCTATCTCACTCACCGAACGTCTTCATCTAGGAGCCCTAAAAAATTCTGGAACACTATTAACCATATTCTCCGCACTGGCAATCCTTCAATTCCTAACCCATGTCCTAATAACACACCACTTGAAACTGCATTTCTCTGTAACCCATATTTCATTGATACCATCAGTAAGCTCATGCAGACTTCCAACCCACCTAATCTTTCACCTCCTACCACCTCTCAACCACTCAATTCCCCCTTCTCATTAAAAACAATTCCTACTAACTATATTAAAAACCTTCTTCTTAAACTAAAACCATGTTCACCTTCTGTTGACAAACTGCCACCTCACTTCCTTAAGATTACAGCTAATTCTATAGCATATCCTGTCTCCATCTTTATTAATCTCTCCATTAGAGAATCAACTGTCCCCACTATTTGGAAAAAACCCACATTATACCCATCCAAAAGGAGGGAATTCTAATGAACTCTGATTTTAGACCTATAGCAATTCTCTCTCCTTGTTCCAAAATTCTTGAACATTGTGTTCACAAACAAATCTTAACCTATCTTATCCAAGAAAACATGATTAACCCTACCTAGCATGGTTTTTGCCCTTACCACAGTACAACTACTGATCTCATCTTTTGTATCAACTCTATCTGTCTTGCTAGAGATAACAATAAACTTGTGTCCTGCCTCTTTTTAGGCCTTTCTAAAGCCTTCAACACTGTCTCCCACTCCATCCTTCTCTCCAAGCTAGACCAAGTCAACTTATCCACTTCTACTATCTCTTGGTTCAACAGCTACCTTACTGACAGGATACAGTCTGTGAAATGGTTATCTGCTTTATCTCCCTTTCTCTCTATTAATATGGGTGTCCCCCAAGTCTCAATTCTAGGTCCCCTTCTTTTTAACATCTTTACTAACCAACTATACCAATCTTGCCCCCAGTCCTCTCTCATTCAGTTTGCTGATGACTCCACTATTATCTCTTTTGCTGATAAGCCTACCAATCTATTATCTAACACACAAAAATCCTTTAACCTTACTGAATCCTGGCTATCTAACAACTAACTCATTCTTAACCCTAAAAAAATAAAACTCCTCCTCTTCCTCCCAAAATCCCTCTATGACCTGAAATCATCATTTATCATCTCCTCACTAAATAATACTTTCATTTCCCCTGAAACTCATACTAAGTCCTTGTGTCAAATTTGATTTACATGTGCATCACTGTATTAAGAAAACTCACCAAAAGCTTGGTTTATTGTATAGAAATAAAAGGTTCCTTACCCCTGACGCTGGAATCTCACTCGCCCATGCCTACCTTCTTCCTAATCTCTTTCATGGCTCACAAATCCTAACTAATCTACAGTCGTCTCTTCTTTCCAAATTAGAATCTACCTACAATAAAATAGCCAGATTCACTGCTAGCCAGTCTTTTAAATCTCGTCATTGCGTGGCTCTGAGGACACTTAACTGGTTAGAGTTTCCTAATCAACTCTTATTATCTCAACTTTGAGTTATTCATTCTATACTGAATAAACCCCACAACTGCCCTAGTCTCTCGGCACTTATCTCTCTTTACACCCCCCTCAATCTCTCAGAAGCTCTGATCAACACCTACTTCAAATTTATAAACCTAACAAATCTATTGGACAGTATCTCTTCAGCTCTTCTCTTGCCTCCCATTGGAACAAACTGCCAGTGCCCCTGAGAAATATCTCCAATCTTCATGAATTTAAGAAAACACTTAAACTGCATCTAAATAGTACCTGGTCGTGTCTCTGTAATCAGCCAACTTGAACCCCTCCCCTACTTTAGCTCTACTTTCTTCTTACTATCTTCCTTTTGTTTCTCTGTTATCTTCTCTATTTGTCTCCTTACTCTTTACTTATAGTTATAATATTATTATTACTGCTGATATTGTCAAATTCCTTGTAAATATTTATCTTGTACTGTATCTCATTTTATTCTTACTGTTGTTATGTGGAGATTTTCTCCCCAGGCCTCCACCAAAAAAGGGTTATGCCTAGTTGGACCATCCCAGTTAACAAATGTCAGATAAATAAATAAACCATTTCTAACAGTTTAATATGCCGTGGTCTACTCCCATGATTTACAGCTTATTCAGATAAATTGTATAAAGCATGGAATCAGAGCTATTACTGTCATCCACAAAGCTCACATCCAGTGTATGCACTGCTCAGAGTCAAAGCCACCCATCTGAATAATACAATTAGATTCACTGGTGGTTTCCTTTTTATTAAGTAGTGATGTCACAGTTGTTTCTCCTGATGAAATAAGGGCAACTGGTTTCTACCATGATAAGCTTCATTTTCATTATATATTAACAATCATGTTTTTGTTAACTCGTTGAATAAAACAATTTGTAGTACTTGCAGTGATATCCACTGTTTTGTAATGCTCAGTGA
Organism: Protopterus annectens; assembly: GCF_019279795.1. Taxonomy (NCBI): domain Eukaryota; kingdom Metazoa; phylum Chordata; order Ceratodontiformes; family Protopteridae; genus Protopterus; species Protopterus annectens. The sequence continues at coordinate 936,869,282 of NC_056748.1, read as the reverse complement.
TATGTATGCTTCCCCTTATCCACCTTTATTTTGACTGAATGGGTCTTCGCTGTGTTCCTTCCCACATGTCCCTGATACTTAATTGCAGTGCATCATCCTCCACTCCCAGTTCATTTCTTGGTTGGGATGTCTTCCATTTTGTGTCTGGATATGCTACCTATGTCCTCATGTGTTTTCTTCAGGTGCTTTGTTTTTCTTCTACGTTCCAACAAAAAGCAATAGGTGCATTGGGAATTTTTAAATTGTCCATAGGTATATATGCATGCATATGTAATAAAGAAAAAAGGCCTGGAAATGTACTTCCCCTTTCCTCCCCTTGTCTAGTAAACTCTGTGCTTGGTGATGGATGTTCACAGGATCACTATAGGAGTCAGCTGTGACTTTTAAGTGAGAATGGATACACCTGAGTATAAAGGTACAGATGACAAATAAGGACTTATGACCCATCTTGTCTGACATACCTCTCAACTGTACACATTTTTGCAGAATGTCCAGATTTTGGCCTCATATTTTTGGTCCATTTTTCATAAAATTGTGTGTTTTTCTAGCAAATTTGTGGTAAATCATTAAAGATTAAAGTTCAAAAATAATGACAGACGTTTGAGTTCCACATGTCATGTCCTTCAGAAAAAATCATGCTAATGCAAAACCTGTTACTCTTTCAACTTTCTAAATTTGTAAGAGTAGTATTTAAAAATTGTCCCTATTTTGGGGCCTTTGTCCCAATTTTATTTACGGCTTTGTCCAGATTTCTTGCTGTAAGAGATTGAGAGGTATGCTGTCTGACCATTTGAACTTCTAAGATTGCCTTGTTCTCCCAGGTTTCTTTTGCCTTTTAATGCTGATTTCTATGATTCTTTTATATTCTGTCTTCATGTGATTAATATTGCAGGTGGAGCCTTACCAATGTCTTCATTTTATTTAATTTCATCATGTTCTGAGTTACTGGAGCCACAATCAGGCACCATGATCCTTTCTATCATAAAGACACAGATACGTCCTTGGACTCCTGTTTAGTCCTGCTACTAATTTACTTAAGCAGGATGCAAGTGATGGAGTTGTGTTGACACCCCCCTCCCCTTGCTGGCACATTTCATACAGTCTTCTTTAGGTCACTGCTCAGTGTCAAAGGTCTCTAAAGAGTGCCCCCCCACCTCCACTACCTAGGCAGCTCCTTTGTTACCCGCTAATGTTACCCTTGGCAAGCCTCGATGCATGATAATATCACTATATGATGTGCACTGCTTGTAATACAATACATATGCTTCTTCACCACAATTGTGGAGTAAACTTTTAAGGGCATTAAACATTGCCCTCACCTGTCTCTGAAAAAGGTCACTTTAGCTTGCTTGCACTTATTCTATCCCTCACTGAGCCCAAGAACAAGAAGTGCAAAACATACCCTGCATGGCCAACCACAGTCAGCTGTCAGTTCTAAACCCCTTCTTCTCTGCTAGAGTAGATGTAGAGCATATCTCTTCAGGGGTTTGCCAATGAATGCAGGATGTATGATCTCCCCTTTCAGTCAGTGATGCCACCAGCTGTGTATTGTGGTGCTGAACCTGTCTTTTCTCCTACCCTGAAACCTTGGATTGTTATAATTTATTTGTTGACCTTGAGAAGAAAGTGACAACATTTCTCAGATAACACCTGAGACCTGAAAGTCATTATTTTATTTAGGATGGCTCTTTCCCTACTATCTAAGCTTATAAGTCACTGCAATTTCAAGCTTTTAAAGACAGCTACTAGTTTTCTGTGTCATTATTACTGTAAGCACTTTAGCAGAAAGGACTTCCCTCCCATGATGATAGATGCTGTGACATGCAAATATACCACTGCTGATGATTAAAATGGACTGGCCATTCAGCTCTTCGGTTCCTTCCCATTAAAGGCCTGTAGGATGACTTTTATTAAGCACAACAAAACAGATGCACATAAGTAAGAGTAACAGTTACCCAAATAACTTGGAAAAACTGAAATGCAAGAAAAGTCATAAAAGAAAAGGAAAAGATTGGTTATTAGCTCATTGCTTTTGATAAACAAAAATGCTAAATGTGCATTTATTTGTTATGTATTTATGAGAGATGAGTATTGACCTAGTCTGACTGGGCATATCATCTTTACAGCAGAGACTAGGGAGAAAAAGCTACAAACCTCCATCAATAAACAGTGCATTAGATGAAAATAATAATAAAAATATATATAAGTGAACAGTGCCCGTTGAACAGGCATAGATCTGTTGTAGCTTTCCTAAATAAGTTTATATATCCTAAGTGTAAAGTTAAAACACTATGCTTCTGACTGATATCAGGTTGGAATGACACAGAAAAAAAATACATTAAAATAAAGACAATAGTCACCATGGCTGAGCTCTCGTTCAAAGACATGTTGTTAGGGAAAGCTTTTTATCTAAACTTTTTCATGTCCATTCTATTTCTATTCCTTTTCTTCCATTTAAGTGTTCTTTCTCTTCATTTACATTTTTAATTTTAGTTGAAAAATGTTTGCTGTTTTCCTTGAAATCATTTGTTCAGATTCAATAAGTGGTATACATCCGACATGGGCAAACTAGAACAGTTAATGCGTGCCATACAAAACGAACTTACAGAGTTTCAGAAATAGAAGACCATGTGGAAAGGCACACTTCAGTCTGCAGACATCAGCACAGTGCATTTGCTGAGCACACAGGAAAGTGAAGTGCACAGTCACATGAAAGAGAAGAAAGGAAGAGTTGAAACTTCTATAAAGGTTAAGATTGCACAGATACACTGGGATATATTTCTTTCCTGCCCTTATAGTACACTGTCTTCATCTAAGATGTGTCACAGTTACACAGTAACCAAACTGTCCCAATAATTGTTTCAAAGGACATACATTTAGATGCTGACATGGTTAACATTGTGCATGTCAGCTGTGAGACAGAAGAGGGATGACATGACAGGTATGTATAAATATTTCCCAGGAGGGCGGTGTGGTAGGGATCGTTATTAAACAGCCGTTCATTCCTGAGCACATCATTAACTTCAGGGCACCTCTGTGAAGATGGCAGGAGGCAAGTGTAAAGGAAGTCCTACAAATATGTACTCCTGACCTTGAGCAAGTGACTGTCATGATAAATAAGAATGAGAGAGAGAAAAGGTACTCAGATGATGGAGAGACACATACAATAGCTTTTGTCAAGCCATATCACGAAAGAAGAGTGAAAGGGAGCCTGTAAGAGCCTTCATCTGTCAGTATTAGACACACGACATGCAGCATGTGTTTTCACAGATATGGTCTTGCAATATCCTCTAAATTTAAGCCTTAAAGATTTTAGTGTTGACCTGAAAACTGCTGTGTTAATACTATAGTATCAAGCATTCTGTGTCAAGTGCTTAAAACTATTTCAGAAAAATTATTTCTGATCCAAGCATAAAACAAGTTTTAAGCAAGGTTCACTTTTGCAAAACATGTTTAACTCAAGAAAAAATGTAGCAGCATCCTTGAAACAAGTTTTATTAAACACGCCATCTGTGTTGATTTTAATCAGTTAATTCAATAAATGTGCATTAATTAAGCTGTTACAAATGAGTGCTTGTTTTTCAGATGTAGGGGAAACATGTTACTACTGATTGGTTCAAAATATGTTCGTATTTAGCAGCTGGTTGATTTGTTAGTCATGGGACCAGATGGCAGAAATCAAATGTATTAGAGTCAAGTCTGCATTTAGTGAAGAGAGCAAAGTGTACGCTGGTGTATAGCTCACAATTAAATCTTTTTATTTTAACAAACATTAAAGCTGCAGTACAATGCTTTAGTGTGTTGATCAAAATAGGATGGACTAGTGAGCAGTAGTGTAGTAAAAAAATGAACACCAATTTTTATAAAATCTGACTGTGCAAACTACAAAATGTTTGACAAAGACAGTTTTATTGTTTTGGTAGATGCATTCAGTAAGTTTATTGGTACTGCTAACCGTCCTCTTTCTAACGGTCATATCCACAGTGGTCAGGGTTCTGACACTGACTATGCTTTACTATGTGTTACAGCTTGCCCAGTACTTCTGTTGAAGTCAATGAAACATAAGACAGTCTCCTTTGTCTTGGCCATCTTCTTGGTAAAGGGATAGTTATGTCCAGGGTATGTACTTACTTGCCATGTAGTTGAGGTAGAAACACAGCCCTGTGAATGTTTAGTCTTGAGCTGTGGCCTTAATCAAACAGATGCCAGTGGCACAAAAGAGGTGGGTGACATATACTACCATAAACCTTGATCAGTAACAAACTATTTCCCTACATCAGCCTTTGCCAGGTATAGCTCGTACAAGCCAACACACTTGGCCACTTAATAGTAATTACACCTTGCTGTTATACTTTGGTTTTCTTTGGTCTTATTTCTGCTATTTTAGGGTGTATCCATTCTACAGTAGTGAGGAAATGACTGATCTCCATGTAATGATCCAGCTGTCTCCAGTCTTATCTTCCAGTTCCTTGCTGGCATGCACCTAGTGGGACAACATGACTTTGCCAGACTACTGAATCATTAATTGCCTGGAACATAAGGTTGATTAGGGACAGAGCTTCTACATTCTCCAAATATATCTCTGCCAGCCTAAGTCTCTGTTGTATGTTTGGATGTAGTCTTCACTAGACATGGCCATATCTTAGACATCTGGGACCTCAATGAAGCAAATCTCCCTGTAACTGGGTATGTTTCACATGAATTAGCTGAGCCACAATTACCGTGTAATTACCATTCCTTTTTTTTCAGTGACTACTGCCATACTTCGCTTCAAATCTTAAGACAATTTTTAGGTTTTGCATGTTACTGTAATTAGGATGTAAGACTGCCTTTTATCAGTCAGTGTCGTTTGAAAGCAAATTGAATTTACCCCTCATTTTGTTGTTTGCTGTTTTTCCAAATTGTGTTTGTATGCTGCGTCTGACAGTTTAGGGCCCACTACACTGTTTAGATACTTCCCCATCTTTGGCATCACTAAGATAGCCACACAATCACATAATTCAAAAAGACACTCTTAAGTAGGCAATACTCACACATAGGGTGAAACTGGTTGCCATTTGTATTTTTCAATTTTTTTTATAATAAAATATTTCTAGTATAACACTTAACAAAAGGTACAGTTCATTTTGGGTAACAGTAAGCTAGCCCCAAAACCTAAACTAAGTGAAACCTTGTCAAAGCTTACTTTTCACTAGTGCAGTGGCTCCCAGTCACCACAGGACACTCCAGGTGTTTCAGAAAAGAAAGAGAAAATATCTGGGACATAAATTACCCCCCGACTGAATCATACTGTGCAGTGTGATAGGGTGGATGCAAAGGCCAGTGGAATGCTGGGCTACATTATCGTAAGTGTGCAAACTACAAATGCTTCTGTTTTCTCTCCCCACCCCTCCCCCAGTGAAGGCTAATGGCAGGCTTCACTTAGAATATTATGTTTAGCTCTGGAGATTTGGCCATTTAATAAGTAACTTTCTTGGGCAACAGCTTGCAAACCAGTTTGCCTATCTCTTTCATTTAATTTTGGTATTTGCTTGCTACATTTATTCAGTTTTTAACAAAGACGTGTTGATTTCTAACTAAGGGACACTGATAATGTTTTATATTTAGAAGCACTGCTGAGCTAGTAGCAATAATTAATGATGTTGATGTAGCTTAGACAATACTTACCAATCTGTACTTTTATTAGACCAGTTAGGAACTATACTCGTTCTAATTCCTGCAATCTGTTCTTTGGCCCAGTGGCTCTCCTTCGTCTACCCAAATAACTCCTTCATTCTTCCATCAGAGCCCTTATGCCCTAATGGAGGCTAGAGTAGGGTGTTATGGAATGAGTCAGTCTGCTGATGCTGTGGATTGTCCCATTCTCACCTACCAGCTTGCATGGTCCAGGATGGTGATGATAGCTGCTTTCATGAGGTACACACACCACAGCACATGCCCAACGTCTCAGTTAAATGGCTCACAGCTGTGTAGAACAGGCATGCTATTCTTCCTTCCTGTTGACGATAAGAATGAAAATGTCATGAATGTAATGAGCTGAGCTGTCTCCCTTCCATCAGAATAGGTGAAATGGTAGTCTGTTTACTCAAAAGTTTCCCTTTGAGGTCCCTCCAGTGTCCATGCCTCTAGTCAAAAACATGTTGTCTGAGACATTGTTAGGGATTTATCCCTCTGTGCCACATGCTCAGGTATGTCTCCTAATATATCGAATTAAATGGATTGTGAGAAGCTAGAAATAGTGAAACAACTTCAGCCTGTGAAACCAAAGACTTTATGAGTACAGGTGGCCTCACAGTCAGACAGACCTCTCAGATGGTGAACAGAGCTGTAGTCGATATTTTTTCATGATTATGCAATTTATTTACATATTAGATAATTTTGCCAGAAGAATATCATGCAAAAATAAAACCTGGTGCTATTCCAGTGGTGTTCGGGAGTAGAACTGAGAAGGAAATGAAACAAATTGAAAAATTAGGTTCAAATTTCAAAGTTACAGTTGAAAGACTCATGGTCCTGAATAGGACCATTCATAATTTTGTGTCCTACACATGATGGTATGAGCATGAAGGCATTAGAATAAGTATTCAGGCTATTTTTGAATGACTCAGTCATGGAAGTAAGACTGTGACTGTTGAACAGAAAATTCAAATTTGTACCCAAGGCATTACAAATGAAGAGACCTATACGTTTTATTAGCTCTCTCGTGACAAGACTGTAATATTCAGCGAATAAAGTCAGTGTGTGTAAATGTTTTACATAACCCAGCTTTCTCCCACTCTCTTCAGCTTTCTCTTACTAGCAAATGTACTTTAAATATGTTCCAGGTTTCTTATATTTAAAGTAGAGTCCTTAAGCAGCACTCAGACTAAACAGAGCTGGTGAATAATAATGTTATAATTATGGGGTGAAGTGTGACACTATCATATTTGTACTGATCTACAAGATCTGAAAAAAGTGATTTAATCAGAGCACTGCCCACTGTTTACTGTTATACAAGTGAGCTCAACAAAGAGTTATTTCGGTATTAGACTGTGAAACTGGAGTTTTCCAGCAGATAAAACTAAATAAAGAAACTTCCCATTTGTAAAACAAGGTGTATGTCATCTCCATGACCTTTCGCTACAGACTTGACTTTATTTGCACATTCTGAGTATTTGTACATTGTGATTACATGAATTCCCATACCTTTTTGAGATGTTCTTTTTGGGTAAGTCTGACAAGAACCTTGCAGAAATTCTGAAGTTTTAGTACAGATGGGATGGGGGGGGGGGGGACGACAACAAAAATATGGGAGGAGAATAGCCTGATAAAATAGTTGGTAAAACTGTGGAAGAATTCGGCCTGTATCACTTTCTATGACAACCAAAAGCTATAAATGCTTATATATTTGTTCAAAATGGTGCACATTTATGCCTTCCTGCACAAAAATAAATAAATAAAACATTCCCAGTACAAACTAAAGTAAACTAAATACATGTATGAGCAATATTGCACACAAGATAATAATTCACAGAAAGTACAGTTCGAAAATACCACAATACGGCTAGTGTATAGCATAACAGACACCAATATATCATACGAGTCAGCCTGAATTACAGGCTATAACATCTTATTGTTCATTGATTTATTATTATTTTACATTATTTTATTAACCCAGTGCAGTGTATTCTCACAGTTTGTTTGTGTCTTTCGGCTTTTCCCAGTTAGGCGTCGCCACAGCGAAACTCCGGTCCGCTAATGATTGGCAGTAGATTTTTATGTACTGGCTTGCCGGGCCTAACGCACAACCTTCAATGATGGAACGCCCATTCATACATGTCGTTACACAGAAGACGCTCTAACTGAGAATCGAACGGGCAACGTCTAACTGTGAGGCGACAACGCTACCACAGTCAATACACCTGTATCAGATGAAGCTCTTTAACGAGCCCAGTAAGAAGTAGGCCATGCAATAAGCCAAGCTCAGGACATTGCTTGTTACTAGTATTATGGAGCTGAATCACTTCAATAGCTGGCAATGGTGTCTTCAGCAGTTCCAAGACACAGAGTGATCCGTGTTCGTGGTTACAGTTACTTTCAAGAATTTTCATCATCACTCTCCAATAATACCCATGGTTCCTTTGATAAATCTCTGACACTGATTAGTAGAAGGGTGATTAAAGGTATAACAAAAGGTTACATTTTAAATCTTGTTTGTTTACAGTATGACTAAACACACATCACCCCTGCAGCCAGCCATGTTACTACTGTTGAACTTTCTCCCCAACAAAATTCTTGCAAGGTTACAGATACCAATGAATGCTTCATTGACCCTACGTTTTAACAACAAAATGAAGAAAATCAGTCTCCACAGACTGTTAAGTAAAGTTTCTTGCTTTTTTTAAAATACATTCTCTCCCCTTTTCATTTTATGGCAAGCAACTATAACCCTAACTCCAGCTTATTTAATAGTCTAGGACTGTCCAAGCTGGTGATGTAATGGTGCTATCGTAAAAGTACAGACAGAAGGCACAGTTATTATATAAGCTTATTTTAAATCACAACACTTCTTGAACTAACAAAAAGGAATATGAACATATCTCTGCCCTTCGTCTTTTATCTGCTGGTTTGTCTTGCATGATTTTGTAGGTCAGATTGCCTTTGTTTTATTTAAGGCTCTGTGCTTTAAGTATAAAGCATTTAACAACACTGCAATACAGCATATTTGTGTTATCAGGTGTTCAAACAGCATTCGTAATGTACAAACCTATTTGCCATTATGTGTTATCTTAAATCTTTAGCTACTTTAATCTATTTGGGCATCTGTCAGCTCTCGGTTTCTGCAATTTATTTCCTTTCCTGAGTGAGTTTTTTATCAGATGTGCAGGCATTGAATAGTTAAGGCTATGTTGTATAAACAGAGGGTGTGTAACACAGAAACAGTGTGTACATATGCACTGTTAACTGCTTAAGCAGAGATGGCAAAAAGGCAACATATTTTTTAAGAACAGAATTTAATTAAGTATTATCTTCCTAACGTCCTCTGTCAGTTCATCTACTCTGACCAATCTTATAGGATGGCAAAAACAACTGCAGGTTATTTATGGCTCTGCTCGGCAAACAATGTGACAAATTATTGTGACAACAACTCCAGTATTAATTCAAATTAAGAAGCTGTTAGAAACTGCTGCTTCTGATCAGGGTACCTTTAATCTTATCTACATAGTTTTATTGTGAATTATACTGGTGAACTCATAGGTTCATAGGTAGGTACTAGGCTATCAGCCCAAAGGCCTACGTAAGCCTAGCCAACAAGGTTCCCTGGCTTACACCACCCAAGAAAGTTATTTTCCTGTGCCACCGTCGAGCAGACACATAAGTGATCCCCGGAGTGTATTTCCTATTTCCCATCCACTCATCAAGATTTTTCTTGAAGAGTGCTAATGAAGAACTTTGCTTGACACAGATGGGTAGCCTGTTCCAGAGTTTGGGAAGTCTCTGGGACAGGAATCTATCCCTCCAGCATGTCCTGTTTATTGTGGTAACAAGGTTTAGGTCCCTAGAGCGTGTAGCTCGAAGGGTTTGGGATTTCTTTAGGTGTAGCATGTCCAACAGCTCTGGGTTTAACATAGCTTTATATGTTAGGCATAGATCACCTCAGAGTAAGTGATATGCTACAGAGTAAAGCTGGAGTTTTTTGAAGCAGTCAGTGTAGGGCATTTGTTTGAGGCCAGTAATCCTCTTTGTGAGATACTTCTGTGGCCTTTCCAGCTGCTGCAGATGTCTTGTGAGGTACATTCCAAAGGGGGCGTTGTACTCTATAATGGGTCTAATGAGTGTCGAGTAGAGGGGAACAATGGCCTCTTTTTTTCCCTGGATGAGAACCCTTTTAGGATGAGATGTGCCATGTAGAAGGACTTCCTGACTACTGTGGCGATGTGATTATCAAAGGAGAAACTACTGTCCACCTGGGTCCCAAGGTCTCTTATCACACATTTGGTGTTAAGTAGATTGCTGCCTATGTGGTAGTTCATGGGTACAGAGTTTTTACCAAAGGGGATGACACTGCTCTTTTTGGCATTGAGCTTGAGGCCATGGCTCTGACACCAGGCATCTGTCTCAGCGAGGCCCTTCCGTAGGATGTCCACATCATTTAGGGACTTGACTATGGCTCCTAGTTTGCAGTCATCTGTGAACTTCATTAGCCAGAGGCCTTCTTTGCTAGCCTGTACTTCAAAGAAGTAGATACCAAACAGGAGAGATCCCAGGACGGAACCCTGTGGTACTCTACTTGTCAATGCTTTGAGGTCACATTTGGAGTCTGCAACTTTTACAGTGTGGGTTCTGTCAGTGAGCCATTTGGCAACCCATCTTGTGATGTAAGGAGTTATACCTAGTTTAGTGAGTTTAGCTATAATTCCAGAATGGGGGATGGTGCCGAAAGCCTTGGCGAGGACAAGATAGGCTGTGTGAACCACCTTACCCGCATCTATGGCTTTGGCGACTGCCTCAAAGAAGTCGATCAGATTCAGGAGGCATGATCTGACTTTCACAAACCTGAACTGGGTGGGATCCAGAGTTTGGAGGTTACCAATGTCTTTGTTTATGAGTTCCATGATGATACGTTCCATGGCCTTGCAGACCAGGCTCGTCAGGCTAATAGGTCGATAGTTCCCGGGATCAGTGGTGGCTCCCCCTTTGTGGAGTGGGATAATTGTTGCTGTGCGCCATACAGTGGGCACAAAGCCTGATGCAAGGCTTTTATTGAACATGGTGCTTAAGTGGGGAGCCAGTTCGTTCTGAAGTTCGTGTAAAACGCAGCCTGGGATGTTGTTCGGTCCCATGGATGCTGTGTTTTTGGCTTTAGAGAGTGCAGCTTTTACCTGCATAGTTGTGATTACAGGGACTCTGCATTCTTCCTGTATAGATATGGGCCCTTTAGGGGGTGAGGGAGGGGTAAAGTTAGCACTGAACCTATCTGCCAGAATGTTGGCAATATCAGTTGGTTCTGTCATTTTTGTGCCTTTGTGCTGTAACTCAGAGCAGATCTAGGTGTTGCCATCGAGATTCTTGACATAGCTATAGAATGCTTTGTGGATGTCCTTAGAATTAGTGGCGATTTTGCTTTCGTAGCTAGCTTTGGAGGATTTTATAATGGATCTCAGCTTCTTACTGAGGCTGACCAGGGAGCTCCTCCACTCATGGGATTTTACTCTCTTTTGCAACAGTTTCTTCCTTCTGTTGTACTGTTTGTTTATGGCAGGGGACCACCAGATTAGCTTCCTTTTTTTGGAGGATAGCATCTTGGTTCTGTTTGGGATATCATGATCCATGCACTCGTGTAAAGTGCTTATAGAGTGCATCTGTGTAGGATTCAGCAGTTGTAACTGTATTGTCCATCTGCATGGGTGTCATGAAGTTCACCACTTCTGTCTTAAGAAGCATGAAGTTGGCTTTGGAGAATTTTTTACTGTGGTTTCCTTAATGGGGGGTGGGGGCGGGATATGGATATCAAGGGTGATTAGCTTATGGTCAGATCGGACCAACGAGGAGTTGACTTTGGGTGTGGAACACTGGTCACTCATGTTGGTAATGACTAAGTCTAGGATATTGTTGCCCCTGGTGGGGGTGTGGATACGTTGATCCAGGGCATTGGAGTTTATGAATTCCAGAAAGCGTTGAGCTAAGGAGTTGGTACACAAGTAGTTTTCCTAGTTAATGGTGGGGTAGTTGAAGTCACCCATTATAAGGGTGTTTGGTTGAAACCTAATATTTTCCACTACATCAAGAAAAGAGGAGTGGGAATCCTGTGGCATGGTGGGGGATCTGTAGCAAGCTACAATTTGGATTGCAGTTTTGCTCAGAGTTAGTTGCACTTGGATAACCTCGGATGCATTATGCTGAGCAACTATCCTGGAGGTGTGGATAACCTTAATGAATATGGACACACCTCCGCCTTTGGTGTTTCGGTCCAGGTTACATGGCCGAAAGGTGTGGTATGAGTTATAGCCTGGTAGTGCAGGGGTGCTCTCTATAGCCTTGAACCAGGTCTCAGTCACTGCTCTGATATCGATGTTCTCCATTTTAAGGAGTGCCTTGAGTGAGTGCATTGAGATTTAGACTTCTAGCATTGAGTAGCATTACCATCAGTTTTTGCTTGCCTGTTCCTGTTACGGTGGTTAATTTGTTATTTGAACCTTGCCTAAAAAAGGCACTATAGGGGCAACAAGAGTCTTAGCCAGTATCTGGAATCCCAGGGGCGACAGGTGCAGGCCATCTGTAGCAAAGCATCGTGGTCTTTCAACCATGTCATCCCAAGCAGACAGATACTGGATCCCCTTAGAATGACACCAGAAGCTTAGCCAATTGTTGAAGTCAATCATTTTGTCTTTGTACTGCGGTATCATTTGGGGCAATGGCAGAATGCTACTCAGGGCTAGGGTCATACCTGCCTGGGTTACAAGATCAGAGAGCTCTTCCATGTTTCTTTTCATGTAGTCCAGGGAGGTACGTCTCAGGTCATTCGCACCATCATGGACAATGACAGAGTCATATTTGTACTTGTTGTGGAGTGACCTGAGTGCGTGGGTTATGTGGTGGATCCTGGCACCCGACAGGCAACTGACAGTAACCTTCTCCTTGTTTAGCCTGGTGAGTGGGACATCAGTGTGCCTGACTATAGAGTCACCTATGACTAGTGTGTTGGGTACGTTGTTTTGCCTTATTGGCTGTGGTTGAGTGGCACACCAAGTCTGTGGGCTATGTGTCATTTGAGTTGTGTTGGGGGATGGAGGTTGCTTGCGTTTCTGCTTTGGAGGTCTCTGTTGCTTAGACAGATTATTATTGAGAGCATCAGTGAATGTTTTTGTGTTACTATGTGTGAAGTTTGGTGGTGTAGATTTAGTGAGACTATGTGATGAGTGTGGTGTGGTGCAAATGTTTACCTTCTCCTCATGACTGTCAAGTTCAGTCTTGGTTGGAGAGAGCTTTACCTCCAGTTTGGCTAGATAAGTGCATCCCTCACAGGTTGTAGTGTTGGGTGGTAGGAGGAGAGGGTTGTCTGTGTACATGAAGCAATTTCTACATTGCCTCAAGATGCCCAGATTCATCATATAGACAGGAGAGAACACTGGGAGCTGACCCTTGGACATGCCTGAATAAAAAATTATTTTCCTCTAGATAAGTGAGGAAAGTGAGTACAAGAGCTGTTTTTCTCTAAGCAAGTGAGAAAAGTAAGTACAAAAACGGTTTTCCTCTAGGTGATGAGGAAGATTGAGTGCTATAGTAATTAGTAGCTTATTTAGTGCTTACAAATTCTGAGCAAGTGCTGAGCATGAATAAGCAAATTTAAGTGCTAAAACTAAGAATCTGTATCTGCACTGGACGATTTACAGGACAGAAACAAGTGCAAATGCAGGCTTTCAAATCAGAAAGGTGAGAGAGATTTAAGAGATTGCCCAAACGGCCAATAACTACAATTTCTGGGCCAAAACTACTCCTTCTGTGGTAGACAGGTTACCTAGTGCTTACCACTCCCACTGATAATCTAAAAGGTTTCCCTCCAACACAGAAAGGCTTGGGGGTCTCAGAAGCTTACATACAGTCCTGGATACAGCAAATCTGTATCTGGAACACTAGTTACAGGAAAGGTAGGAAACAGGCTTACATTTTTTTGTTTTTTTTTTTACAGAAAAGTAGCAAAATCGGTAGTAAAAATAATTCACATGCAGTGCAAGCTAGCACACTTGAGTATGTAGCAATATTAGACCCGACACAGTTTAAAAAATGCAATTAAATTAAAAAGGACTAAAAGCAAGTGCAGAAAGAGTTTATTAGGTAGAATGTGGTAAAGAGATGGGACTGGGGGAGTGTCCCAGATCAAATCTACAGTGGGGCGGGCAACTGCAAAAGCCACCAAATTTGAACTACAAACTAAAAATAGGGTGGGCGGGACAAAACAGTTTCAACAGAGATCTAAGCAACAACTAACAGTACAAACTCTAAAACCAAAAAAATATACTCAGCTCTGTATATTTGCAGATCAGTCTCTCAAAACAGGGAGACAAAAGTTTCAACAGAGATCTAAGCAACAATTAACAAACTCTATAACCAAAAAATATATACTCAGCTCTGTATATTTGCAGATAGTCTGGAAGGCAGTCTCTCACCACACAGGTTCCAGCAATTAAATGCCATTTATTTAAAAAAATGTAATGTCATACACACAGTGACTGAATTCAGCTGTAAGCTAATTTAAATACAAACTCATTTGAAAAGAAAAGTGGTCAGTTTATGTCTACATTTTGGACAACTGTAATTTATCCACCTCTAGTAATCTTAAATGCATATTTAATGGAAACCATATGAGATAATTAGAGGCTCAACAAAATTGCTTAAGCTTCCTGAATGCTTCCAGTAAACTTTCAGTGTGTTCTAGCTATTTGAAGTTTGGTGCTCTGTAGTGAAAAGAAAATCAAAGTCATTTGAACAACAATCTCATTCTGATTCATTAATTCAGTAAAATTCAATAACAGTTGTTAGGATGCAAATTAATCCCTGCGAATTAGATAAGAAACTTTCAGATTTCTAATATTCAGTAACGCACAACATAATCAGATTTGGTTTTATTAAGAATTTATGACAGTAGTGATATAGTCATTTATATTACCTAGCTGTAGATCCCTGTTAGAGTTAAGACACCCATATGAGTACTGACATTTTGAAAAATAAACTGCACCTAAAACATAGCAACAGTCAGGTATGAAACTTATTTTTGCACATTTCAAGATTCTCCCACTGATATGGAGAGCTACACCACTACACATCCCTGCTATATATAACCAGTAATTCTGAAATCATTGTTCCAGAAACGGGCAAATATTCTGAGATGCCACAGACCTGGACATAGTATATATCCTCAGCTTTCACACTTTCAGTTCCTCAGTTCTGAGGATTACATTTTCCGTGTGTGCAGTTTCTATAAGTAGTCCTTGGGGATCACATATTTTATAGATGAGAAAACCGCTACAGCAGGAGTTGTACTGTCACGTAAACTATTTACATTAATATTTATTTATTTAACAAGATGTTACTTGATGCCTGTAGAGGACAGTAAGAAATATATGCAACATAAACAGAGATGTTCTGTTTCTTGTTTCTCTTGTTACACAGCATACTTCAAATATGTTACATTTTGAAAGAGATTATTCTAAATTTTGTGTGAAACTGGCACACTTATTCGTGTGTATGCTACAAGGAGAAGTTGATTCAGTCAAAGGTTTAAACAGTAGAATTACCTTTGGCCAAATCCTTCAACTAAAATGCTAATTCAGCTGAGAAGGCCTGCTCCCATGCTGTAGCAACCCCAGAGGTGATTATAATACCACTGGGGTAAAGAAGTATATTCCACTTCATGAAGGGGAGGGGGACACTGCCCCACAAAATACATTTTGTTTACACATTTGGCAAAAGCAGCTCTAGATCGCTGTTTGGACAAATGCACTTTGATAATATAGCCTAGCTGTATATATTATATAATTGAGATACTTCTCATAATTCTAAAAAAATGGAGATATGATATATTTAACTGCATTTTGCTACAGGAAAAAAATAGAAAATATTAATCTTTCTGATCATACATTTTAAACTATGAAGCAGGAGAAAGAGAAGTTTTAAAAAGTATGTGAAAAATAGGTTTATACAGGTAAAGAAAGGTGAGTGGTGCCTCTCACAGAAAAGGAGCATAGAAATGAGAAAGGAATTGGGGGGGTGATATAGTTCAAAGACAGAGAGGTCTATATCTCAAGATCAAGATGTATGAAAACAGAGTGAGAGAAAGATAAAATACTGATTACCATACCACTGTAAGAGGGACAAAAAACAGAAGTGTTTATCTAGCTGAAGTGAGAACCAATCAATATTAACAAGGCAGTAAATCACATTTTACAAAGTGCTGCTGCAATTATAATTCACACAGGTGCAATGGTACTGGGAAACTTTATGCATAAAAAATAACAGTACGGTAGAACTGGCAGTTACTCTGCAGAACAGACTGATTTACAAGTGCATATTTTCTGCAACAGCTAACATCTTAAAATAAACCAAATAACTCAGAGACTTTAAAAGACTGCCTGCAGGAAGAAATGTACTGCTGTATTGGTTTAAAATGAAGCAGCAACAGTTTAGGAGTTCCTTGTCCCCCTGGGGACAGACATATAAAGTGACTTATGCTCATTTGCAAAACTGAATGAGATGAACATGCGTGACTCTGCTGAAGGATCACATTTTCAGAAACAAAAAGAGCACCTGCCCAACTCAAGGGCATTGGTATGGTTGACCAAAAAACATTTGGATTCTTTTCCAATATGAGAGAGACTTACAGTAAGCAAATGCTGGGCATTCAATTAAACAAATGATAATAACAGCCACGGAGCAACAGAAGCGTAATTACTGAAAATGTTTGTATGTGAGAGTAAGTCGACATCCACTTCTGAACCCTTTAACATGTCCTTCAGTGTAGAGCATTTTGTTTAAACGAAAGACGAGTTAAGTGGTAGGTATGCAGAGTGCTGTTAAGGTGTCAGCGTTCGATGTTAAATCACCAATTCTTCATCTTGCAGCAAAGGAGTAGCTGAGTCTTTTTTAAACTAACGGTAAAAGCAGTATTGTCGCTATTCAAGGCGATCATTCTGGTATTCAAGGTAAAGACATTTCATCTGCTGAAGTGATGAGTGCTTCTCAGAGGGTTGCTGCTATGGAACAGATGAAATTAATTATGGCTAAAAACAGAGTAAAATAACTATTACATTCAAGAAATTATTTAACTATGAAGCGTTTTGAGTGGAACAGAAATTAGCTGTACAGTAAATGCAAGAAGAGCAACAACAAATACTAACATATCTGTTTCAACAGTGGCTGAATGAATCAGATGTAAAAATAATTGCTATGCAAAAAGTGAAATTAGCAGACTATAATGTTCATTCTCAGTCGAAGACTTGAAATAATGGTTAAACCTGAACAAGTGGATCACTTGAAGTGTGGCAGCCTACAAGTTTGTTGCTGCTCTGCTAAATAAATCAGAAGTTACACTTTTGTTTCCTATGGTACAACTCATAGAACAGCTAAAGTACATTAAGATGGCAATTTACTATCTTGTCTGGCAATTCAAAATCCGTTCAAATCTTGAAATAAAAATATTATAATGCTGCTTTAAAGATAGGTTTTTTTGGACTTTAGTGGAGGACAGGTATGATTTTCATCATAAGAAACACAAAGACCATGTACAAAGTCCAAACAAAAGTTGGCTCAAGCGGATCCACGGTAAAACTGCAATTTATTGAACTTTAATAAACACAAAATAAAAAAGATAAGCGCTTTGATTCACATCTTATGAACTTCATCAGATAAGCCTATACATGTTTGCCCTGTTTAAATACAGCCAAAAGCAACCCCTTTGGTCAATCCACACACACACCCTTCCTTAAAGTAGCACATTCCTTTTATCCAATATTCACCAAACAAAAATATCTAAAATGTATAAATATAGCATAAAACATACATAACACCAGTATAGGAACACACAATACATATCTAATAACAGGTCTAAAGATCAAAATAGCTGATAAAAAGGGCAATAGAAAGACTTAATTATTTATTTTTTTATCATATCTTCCCCTGAAATATTTAGAGCACATTATGTGTAATATTAAAAAAAAGTCTGACTAAACATAAGGGAGATGCACACTGACTTCTAATTTTAGTATAGCCTGGACTTATATTGTATGGTTTGACCTGCACCTCCATGTAGTAGTAACCCAGCCACTGGGAATGCACAAGCCAGTGCATTTCTTTGTGCCAGTCCCAAGCCCGGATAAATGGGGAGAGTTGCATCAGGAAGGACATCTGGCGTAAAAATTCTGCCACATAACTTATAGCATGAAATTTTCATATTTCCATACCGGGTCAGTCGAGGCCCAGGTTAACAACGACCACCACCAGTACTGTTAGCCAACAGGGTGCTGGCGGAAATTGGGCTACTGTTGGCCGAAGGAGAAGAGGAGGGTGAAGGCATGCCCGAAGGCAGGAAGAGAGGAGGAAGGTTAGGAGTGTAGCAGTGAGGGTAGGAACTTTGAATGTTGGCAGTATGACTGGTATAGGAAGAGAGCTAGCTGATATGATGGAGAGAAGGAAGGTTGATATATTGTGCGTGCAAGAGACCAGATGGAAAGGAAGTAAGGCCAGGTGTTTAGGAAACTGGTTCAAATTGTTATATCATGGTGTGGATGGCAGGAGAAATGGGGTAGGGGTTATACTAAAGGAACAATATGCCAAGAGTGTTTTAGACGTGAAGAGAGTGTCTGACAGAGTGATGTTTATGAAGCTCGAAATTGATGGTGTAATGATGAATATTGTTAGTGCATATGCCCCACAAGTTGGGTGTGCGATGGATGAGAAAGAGAAATTATGGAGTGAGTTGGATGAAGTTGTGGTGAGTGTACCCAAGGGTGAGAGACTAGTGATTGGAGTGGACTTTAATGGGCATGTTGGTGAAGTGAACAGAGGGGATGAGTAAGTGATGGGTAGGTATGGTGTTAAGGAGAGGAATGCAGAAGGTCAGATGATTGTGGATTTTGCGAAAAGGATGGACATGGCTGTGGTGAATACGTATTTTAAGAAGAGGGAGGAGCATAGGGTGATGTACAAGAGTGGAGGATGATGCACACAGGTGGATTATATCCTATGTAGGAGGGCCAGTCTGAAGAAGATTGGAGACTGCAAAGTGGTGTCAGGGGAAAGTGTAGTTAAGCAGCATAGAATGGTGGTCTGTAGGATGACGTTAGTGATCAAGAAGAGGAGGAGTGTGAAAGCAGTGCCAAGGATTAAATGGTGGAAGTTAGAAAAGGGTGATTATGAAGTGGAGTTTAGGGAAGAGTTAAGACAGGCACTGGGAGGCAGTGGAGAGTTACCGAATAGCTACAGCAGAACTAGTAAGGGAGACTGCTATGAAGGTGCTTGGTGTGACATCTGGACAGAGGAAGGAGGACAAGGAGACCTGGTGTTGGAATGAGGAAGTACAGGAGAGTATACAGAGGAAGAGGCTGGTGAAGAAAAAGTGGGATTGTCAAAGAGATGAAGAAAGTAGACATGAGTATAAGGAGATGAGGCACATGGCAAAGAGAGCGGTGGTGAAAGCTAAGGATAAGGTGTATGGAGAGTTGTATGAGAGATTGGACACTAAAGAGGGAGAAAAGGACCTGTACCGATTGGCTAGACAGAGGGACAGAGCTGGGAAAGATGTGCAGCAAGTAAGGGTGATAAAGGATAGTGAGGGAAACATACTTACAAGCGAGGAGAGTGTGTTGAGCAGACGGAAAGAGTACTTTGAGGGGTTGATGAATGAAGAGAATAAGAGGGAGAGAAGGTTGGATGATGTGAGGATAGTGAATCAAGGATAGCTATGAAGAGGATGAAGAATGGAAAGGCTGTTGTCCCAGATGACATACCAATGGAAGCATGGAGGTGCTTAAGAGAAATGGCAGTGGAATTTTTAACTAGATTGTTTAATGAAATTTTGGAAAGTCAGAGGATGCCTGAGGAGTGGAGAAAAAGTGTTTTGGTACCGATTTTTAAGAATAAGGGTGATGTGCAGAGCTGTAGTAACTACAGAAGGATTAAATTGATCTGTCACAGCTTGAAGTTATGGGAGAGAGTAGTAGAAGCTAGGTTAAGAAGGGAGGTGATGATTAGTGATCAGCAGTATGGTTTCATGCCAGGAAAGAGCACTACAGATGCGATGAAAGTGTTATTGGAGAAATACAGAGAAGGTCAGAAGGAGTTGCATTGTGTCTTTGTAGACTTGGAGAAAGCATATGACATGGTGCCTAGAGAAGAGTTGTGATATTGTATGAGGAAGTCGGGAGTGGCAGAGAAGTATGTAAGAGTGGTACAGGATATGTACGAGGTTAGTGTGACAGTGGTGAGGACTGCAGTGGGAGTGACAGATCCATTTAAGGTGGAGGTGGGATTACATCAAGGATCAGCTCTAAGTCCTTTCTTATTTGCAGTGGAGATGGACAGGTTGACAGATGAGATCAGACAGGAGGCCCCATGGACTATGATGTTTGCAGATGACATTGTGATCTGTAGTGAGAGTAGGAATCAGGTTGAGGAGACTCTGGAGAGGTGGAGATATGCTCTAGAGAGCAGAGGAATGAAGGTCAGCAGGGCTAAGACAGAATATATGTGTGTAAATGAGAGGGAGGGCAGAGGAATGGTGAGGATGCAGGGAGTAGAGATGGTAAAGGTGGACGAGTTTAAGTACTTGGGATCAACAGTTCAGAGTAATGGTGAATGTGGAAGAGAGGTGAAGAAGAGAGTACAGGCAGGGTGGAATGGGCGGAGAAGAGTGTCAGGATTGATTTGTGACAGATGGGTACCAGTAAGAGTGAAAGGGAAGGTCTACAAGATAGTAGTGAGACCAGCTATGTTATATGGGTTGGAGACAGTGGCATTGACAAAAAGGCAGGAGTCAGAGCTGGATGTGGCAGAGTTAAAGATGTTAAGATTTGCACTCAGTGTGACTAGGATGGATAGGATTAGGAATCAGTATATTAGAGGGTCAGCTCATGTTGGACAGTTTGGAGACAAAGCAAGAGAGAAGAGATTGCGTTGGTTTGGACATGTGCTGAGGAGGGATGATGGGTATATTGGGAAAAAGATGCTAAGAATGGAGATGCCAGGTAAGAGGAAAAGAGGAAGGCCTAAGATAAGGTTTATGGACGTGGTGAGAGAGGACATGCAGGCGGTTGGTGTGACAGAGCAAGATGCAGAGGATAGGAAGAAATGGAAAGAGATGATCTGCTATGGCGATCCCTAATGGGAAAAGCCGAAAGATGATGATGATGATGACCTGCATGTAGTAATTTCAGTGTGTACTGATGTGCATCTGACACCATACCAGTAGGTGCCATATACAAAGCACCAGGACCAAGTGAGGAGTTTTCATGTAACTAGTGACCTTACATTATAAAGTATTGCACAATTGGAGATGGGCTGTGGTACTGTTCAGTAAATACTGCTCTAAATGTGGCTGTTGTGGCCCCGGTATGTGATGTACTGCCTCTCAGTGGACCACGTCTGTTACTTCATGTGAAGTCCGCCAGCTGCCATACAGGCAACCTTGTGTAGCAGTTCTGCATTGTACATTCGGACGCAGTGCAGTTGCTGGCCTCATGATGGCAGTATTCTTAAATACAGATGATGAATCATGGGATGCTGGCCACTCACATCTCACGTGCAGGGCTGAGACTGCCATACAGGTACTGCTCCCATGTAGTACTGAACTTCACTTGCTGCTGTAACAATGCAATGCAATACAATGCATATGCCAGCCTCAGTTACAATACATGGCATCTTGAGTGAATAAATGGTCAAATCATTACACTTTCAATGCATTAATGTTTACACAGGTTGCAGTATCCAGCTATTATGTCCAGGGAAGCTGCAGCTGTTCTGTGCCTGCACAAAGTGACACAGAGCTAGTAGTGAAAAGCACTGAGTGTCCTACATTTAGTAAGCCTGTGAACTATCAATGGAGCACTGTGGGTGTGTGTATATATATATATATATATATATATATATATATATATATATATATATATATATATAGGTTTACTATCATAAATTCGAAACTCAGAATAAAACGTGTCTGAATTTTCAAATTTAAACATCGGAAATGAACATTTCCGTATGTCCCTAATGTCGAAAACAGCTGTGTATTGTCGAAAATGTCGCTTGCGACATTTCCGACAATACACAGCACTCCCACCTGTCCCGTAACTCCCTACCTAACTAGCCTAAACTCACAGTTATGCAGGGGCAAGCCCCCCTGCACCCCGCTGTGGGGGGCTGCGCCCACCACACCCCCCAACTTAATATTCCAACTGCGAGATCACACTACAGTGAGGAAAGGGATGTATTTCCTAACGCACTGTACCGTGATCCTCACATGAGCGAACATTATAATTGCGAATGCACAGTCCATTCGCAATGATAACGTTCTCACATCACCTGCGAACTATGAAGTATTCGAACATCTGTTGTTCGAATACTTCATAACCGTCTGATGCGTTAGCGTTGTGATAGTAAACCATATATATATATATATATATATATATATATATATATATATATATATATATATATATATATGCTAAACAGAATTAACTTTGCAATACAACATCTAACATACAGACAACATATACAAGCTATGCTATTCTGTGGTTTTGCTGTAGATGTGCAGGTTTAAAGCAGGCACATTGTACTTTTACCACTTTGTGAAGCAACAGCATGTACTACATCCACGGCATTGTACATTACTCCAGGCAAGTATTACTGCACAATACCACTGCAGCATACCTTTTGTATCCAGGAGTCTTCTGCTATGATCTATGGTAACTGATGTATGCACTGTCTCCACATACAGATGTATGCTGCATGACATACTCCAACTGATGTGTTATAGGTGTGTTCTCTGACAATTATGGTTTTAAAATGATAACACATGCAGATGATCTGTGATACTAGCAAATGATTATAAACAGCATTTCATTTCTTACATTTTAAATGAAATAATTAATACACCAAGAGTCAATGTGAATTAAGTCTTAGCCCACACTTATTATTTCTCTGGATGAAAGCCATGATCTGTGTGTAGCCAGTACCAGTAATGTGAAGGGATAAAGCTGTGATGATGGCAAAGGTGACCCAAGTTCTATCATCAACTTCGGTGCTTGATGGCACTGGTAGGAGGAAGATGGATGGGCCTATTGTGGGAAAAGGGTGGGGAAGAGCAGGGTATGTACAGCCACATTCCCTCTGAGGAGGGGCAACAGTGTAGTAGATATCTGGGGCAGAGGAAGACTTACAGCTCACCAAACCACCCCTTGGTGATAGCCCTCATTAGTGAGAGCACAGGAGCATGCATTCACAGGGGGAGAATATTGTGAATACCTGCACTGATATGGGTGGCCCATCCTCCTGACAGAGGTGGAATTTGGACCTTCACATACAAACTCAGTACCATAACCAGGTTGCCAATAACAGTTTAAACTCTCCATTGTTTGCCTAAGTAACACTCCCCATAGACAGATCTCACCCTAGTAGATCTGGTGACTCTCCACAGTTAGGGAATGAATGGACTCAGATCTCTGACAGAGAGCCTTGATGGTTAAAAAAGAAAATCAAGATGTGTTCCAAAAAGTCATACTTTGAGGTACTTAAGAATTAGTTTATATCTTTATATGTATCAGATGTTACCCTTTGAATTTAGGAAGGTAAAAAAAACAAAATCAGAAAGTATGTGGCTTATTTCCAAGGAATTTTTTTCCCTTTTGAAAGCTGTTAATGTATAAAAATGTTTGCTACCTTTTTATGTTCTGTAACAAATATGCTTATTCACATATGCCCTTGTGTGGTCAAATACTTTTAGAGCCATTATGGTTTACTTTTTTTTGTTCTCCCCTGACGATCATCAAGCCATTCTTATTTCCCTGGGAAGCAAAAGTCTTGTGATGCATCTGTTCCTCCAAGATGAGAAAATAGACTAACAGGAGTAGTGCTGTAATCTGCCTGGGGAATCAGAAGAGTTTTTGATCGTAGCCTTACCAGTTGCCAAGTGTATATACCCATACTTCCCCAAGGAATAATGTGAAATGGGTGTCTCCCCTGCTTCAGTAAGAAGCATTGTGTTAATTCTCTCCCTCAAAGGGAAAGTACGTCCAGTAAACCCCAGTCTCCATCAGGGATTTCAACCAATAGCGTCCGTAGTGTCTGAGCATGTAATCATTCTTATGTCAGTTTGGTCATAATCAGGGCTTTATCCTTCTGTATAACAAATGGACCACAGATGGTTTACTTTGAGGTGCCATACAAGAAACATATCCTGGAATTCAAAGAGTCTCTCCACATGCACAAATTGGTCAATGTGGGTTTATGAATTAGTGTAATGGAGAGACTTTCTGACTCAGAGAAAAGGCCGAGTTGCATTGAGGAGCACTAGCTCATTGCCCTGTCTCTGAATTGAACACTTGCACTATCACGCTAGTGTTCTTCCATCCAACTCATGCATCACAATAGCATAGGCATGCCCCAGCCATGGATGGTACCACAATGAGACATGTGCCCCAGCTAGGAGCTACTGTGTCCTGGTGATTTCCCCAGTAAAAATGAAAATACTTTTTTGTGTTCTGTTATATTTGTGTGAATATACACACAAAAATACAAAAAAAAAAAAAAGAGAGCTGCTGTTGGTGCACAAATAACTTTATGTGTGGTGGTGCGGGGGGGGGGGGTCTGCATCTACCTTTCTTATGAGTTCATAGTAACAGGACATGGTTAAACAATCAGTGACATATTACCATGCAGTCGGCTGTGGATGCTGCCAGTCCCCCCACCAAATTTACTGTATCCACCTGCCCTTCCATTAGCAGACTTTTCTGCTCCCTCTGATGTCTGATCACCTGGTTATGAGACAGTAAAGCCAGACAGCTACTTTTACATCTTCTCCAAATGTTATGTCACCCCTCCACCATGCTTTCTAGTTATTTTGCAGGTGTAGTTGGTGGAAGATGGAGAGATAAAATGTACTGAAAACTGAGGGAGTATTTCTAAAGAAGACCAAGTAATCTGAATATAAAAAAAATATTTTACACTGGTGATAGGAAGGTAGTGTATTTTATGTTGGTGACAAAAAGGTACTTTATTATGTGAACAGAAGTTAATATAGTGTATGAACACTAAAGTGCCCAAGGATCTAGCTTTCAGGAACTTCTGCTAGTAGTGTATTTCTGTAGTAATTTTTTTTGATGGTGGTGGTGGTAGAGGTCACGTGCTTCAGCAGCTAGCTACTGTGCTAAGCCTCTCACCTGTCCAAATTTCGCAGAATGTACAGATTTTTGCCTCCAATTTTTGGTCTGTTCCTCATAAAATTTGTGGTTTTCTGGTAAATCATTAAGGAATAAAGTCACTAAATAATGGCATACATTTGAGCTTCAGATTTCATATCTTTCAGAAAATGCATGCTAACACAAATCCTGTTATTCTAGAAATGTTCTACGTTTATAAGAATAATATTTGAAATCTGTCCCTATTTTAGACACTGTGTCTTCCCATTATTTTAGAGTTTGCCCAGATTTCTTGCTTTAATAAGTTAAGAGGTATATATATTGTGCCATGGTAAGAAAAGGAACCTGTAGCCACCATTGCCCCAACATTCACACACATGCACAATTAGATAGTCATACACACACACACACACACACACACACACACACACACACACACACACACACACACACACACACACACACACATACACACACACAGTTATACACACCCATGAATCCACAAAAAATTCCTCTAATACTCTCATACTCTCACAAAAATACTCACATACCTACATGCATGCATGCTCAAACACACACAGGCACACAGACACACACACACACACACACACACACACACACACACACACAGACACACACACACACACACACACACACACACACTCTTGTGCACTCACACACATTTACACTTACTTTACCTATGGTCAAAGTGTGAGTTGTAACTCCTCCCATATGAGTGAATGGATGGATGTAATCAAAAAAGGGCATTCATGTTTTCCTCCATGAGAAAAATATAACAATCTCTGCTGAATTAATCTGGACTCACCACCATATTCAGAGGAGAACATGCAGATCATTAGCATGAGCAGCTCCCCTGGACTGTAGCATTAGCATGTAGCTTCTCTAGTAAGACCATTCTCCAGGATACAGATACCACCAGGGGAAAACAGTACCAGGAGAGCAGTCGCTGAATCAGAAAGGTGTAGCACAATGTTGAAACCTTCCCACACAGTGGGAAGCCATTCTAGATCCTTCCCACTTTCCTTGTTTTTTTCAGTTGTCTTTTAAGTGTCAGATCTGCATAAATATCTTCAGCACAGGTATTAACTACTAGGTTCATAGGTTCATAGGTTCATACTAGGCTATCTGCCCTGGGACATTTATAAGCCTAGCCCGATTGTGTTTGGCTTACGCCACCCCTTGATTTGAGTATAGTTTATATTCAGATGCATACGTTATGGTATGTGCCACATCTTCTGAGATTTGCACATGTATTGAGTATAAGTTATACAATATATTCAAATCTTCCTTTTACACTAAATCCCTCAATAAATGATGAAATTAAATAACAGATTATGTCAGGCTTTGATATCCCTTTAACCTATTTATTTAATTAATTGTTTAATAAGCAGGGTAATTAACTGATCCTAAAGGAGGACCCTTTTCAGCCACAACTCTGAACAATGAGCAATATAACAGAAAACAAAAGAAATAATTAAACTAATAGTTGCTAGATATTATGGTTCATATTAAAATAACAATAAGTACATTAGTCACAAACAGAAAAAAGTTAGTAAACGTTAGCAATAAAATAAAAAATAGAGAAAAAAAGAACAAATATAAAATCAAAATGAGCATGCTAGTCACACATAAAAAAAACTATACAATGAAGCTGTACAGCTAATCAAATTTAAGGATTAAGTAAATGTGTGTAATGGGAGACGGGGAAAAACAGCCACAAGGTGCTATTTCTTTAAGATTCATAATCAGTTTTCTCTTTTCTGCCTGAGGAATTAGAATATCTTTCTAAATAAAATTTAATTGACAATCTTTATAGAAAGAAACAGGACCAATGGTGGATAATGAGGACAGCAACATATTAAATATGTATAGAATGTACCCAATTAAGTTCGATATGATATATGTGATTACTGGTATAGTTAAAGATGGCAGAAAATGTATAACCGTGAATCATTTTCTTTAAAACAAATTCTGATGAACAGAATAAATTCAGAAATACTGTAGTAAAAGAGATTATGCTGATGCAATTTGCTATTTCTTAATATAAAAAAAATAGTGCACCATAACTACATTAGAAAACATCAAACATTTTATATTTTCTTTTTTTCTGTATGGTCTACCTTGTTTCCTTTTTTATTTTTTACTTTTTTGGACTACACACATATGAATTTTAATGAGGGAATGCTACTTATGTATGAGCAGCCTAAGATAGGGTCTTTTGTTTCTGTAACTTTGTGAGAATGGATTCACTGTAACATTGCTTTTCTAACCGTAACCAGTTGCCATAATAGTTATGGTCTTTGCCTCCCATGCACAAGATAGAAGCTTCGATCCTGACCTCCGGCCAATGCCTGTTTGAAGTTTGCATGTTCTCCCTGTGTCTCTGTGGGTTCCTCCCACCTCTGACAAACATGCTGAGTGTTTCCATCTCAAATTCACAAATGAATGCAGCTGTGGGAAGTAGCACAGACTCTACATGGTGCCCTATAGGGGGAAAAGTTGTACAGACCAACTGCTTTGGGAATCTATTATGGTGTGTAGTATCCTCAAGATAGAACACAAAACACAGACTTCATGCCATGGCAGGGCTAGCCACTCTTTGTAAAATATGGCTCTAGGTGATTCATCATTTTGACTGTCACCGATGGCCATGGGTATTTTCCAGTAATAAGTGGGAGGAGGACATAGCCTACTCTGACCATCATCCAGTTGCCCAGCTCTGTTGTGCAAAAGATGGATGTAAAACCAGTCAACCTGCCAAATATGAACTGAGAATTGCTACACTTAATGTACAATCACTGATAGGATGCAGCTTGACATGATGAGACAGAGGAGGCTGGACATCCTATGTATCCAAGAGACAAGATGGAAGGGCAATGCAGCAAAGAGTCTTTGCTTGGGATCCAGAGTCTACTACTCAGGAAGAGGACAGCCTAGAAATGGTGTGAGAATTGTGGTAAGAAAGAGACTTCAGAAGGCAGTGAGGGTTATCATCAGAATTAGGGACAGACTCATGGCAATCAGACCTCAGCCTGTGCTCCAGAGCAGGGTTGCGATACTGAGGAAAAGAGTGCATTCAGACAGCAGCTGCAGGATCTACTAGACAAAGCAGGACAACATGAGTTGTTGTTGATAACGGGTGACTTGGAATGTACATATTGGGACAGCCAGAACAGGATATGAGAACTCTTGGTCCACATGGGTAGGGCAACAGGAATACAGAAGGAGAAGCCATTCTAGACTGGTGTCTGGCAAACAGTTTGACAGTAGTCAACACATGGTTTAGAAAGAGACAGAATCACAAGATCACATACAAGAGTGGCCAACATGCAACTCAGGTAGACTTGCTCCTAGTAAGGAAAGGGCACTGGGGCAGAATCAGTGATTGCAAAGTCATTCCCAGTAAAGTGGTTGGTCCACAGCATAAAACACTATTTGCCACAATCAGCTGAGAGCAGTGGTCATAGAAGGCTGTAAGGTCAACAGAGTCCATGTGTAAGGTCAACAGAGTCCAGGCTGAAGACCTGGAAGCTGACTAGAGAGAAACTAAAACATTTCAAGGAATTACTCAGGGCTCTAGCACCCCAATAACAAGAGGAAATAGGTGGAGCTGAAGAAGAATGGCAGTGCCTCAAAACAGCATTTGTGAGGAGTACAGAACAGATATGAGGCTGAGCCAGGTATGGAAATACGATACATAAGGAAAGCTAGTGGAATGCAGAAATCCAGGAAGTCATCAAAGGAAACAAGGAATGCAGGAAAAAGTGGGAGACTGAAAAGGCTAAGCAAGCTAGAAAGGAATACTGGTTGGCTAACAAAGAAGCTAAGAAAGGAGTTGCAATAGCAAAGAACAGGGCATCGGAGGCACTCTACCAGCTTTTGAAAAGTGACACAAAGAAACTATATCAGGTTGCAAGGCAAAGACAGAAAGATAAAAAAGATAGTCAGACACCCCCATATATGATGCCAGCAGTCCACCAGACATCAAAGGCAGATGGAAGGAGTATTTCTAGCAGCTTCTGAATGAAGAAAACCCCAAAGAAGCTGTAGTGCCCCAGACAACAGCCTATGATGAGAGGAGAAGAAGAGGAGCCCACCCTAGAAGAAGAAGGAATAGCACTAAGGAAAATGAAGTCAGGGAAAGCAGCAGGCTTAGATGAGGTCACAGCAGATATAATAAAGATGATCGGTGAGATAGGGGAGAAATGGCTCCTGAGGGTACCCATAGCAGTGTGGAGAGAAAGGCATATCCCAGATGACTGGAGAATAAGCATACTTGTGCCAGTGTACAAGAACAAAGGGAATATCCACAACTATGGGCAGTACAGAGGGATCAAACTCCTGTCACATTGCATGAAAGTTCTGGAGAGGGCGGTTGATAAATGGATACGCAGAATAGTAGAAACTAAGATGAGGGATGAGTGTTCCTAGGCTTAGGAAAGCATATTGCAAGGTTTTAAGAAAGCTGATTTGGGCAGTACTGTAATGGTTCGAAGTTGCAGAAATATTGGTGGAATTAGTGTGTGCAGGATGTCCTTCAAGGATGCAACTGCAGTCCTTTGCCTCAGGCAGCCCTTCAGTCGGCCGGATTCCAAAGTCTGGGTCCAGCGTCGGCTGATGTTGCCCTTTCCTCAACGTCAGAGCGCCTGGGGTATAAAAGCGTCAGCCGACGCCATCTTCTTCAGTCTTTCTTGCCGCTGAAGCAGAAGCAGTTCGCACGTGCCGGTCGGCCAGCTCCTGTGTTTTCAGCTACTGAAGTCTTCAAAAAAGCTAAGTACCCAGTTGGGGACCTTTTCTTGCCTTAGCCGATGTCAGATAAAACTGTAAAAGTTAATAATTGTTTAACTTGTGGGAAACAAATACCTCATAAGGATTTCCACTCTTACTGCTTACCCTGCCTAGGCCCAGAACACAACGTCTCGGCCTGTACAGCTTGTGCTTCTTTCAATAAACGCACTCTTAGGCGTCGGTCAGAGTTTGCACAGGATTATTTTGGGGAAGATTTCTGTTATATCATGCCGTCGGAGCTTCCGACAGCACATTTACCTAAAAAACGGAAGGATAAGGACCGACACTCGCGGTCCGTGGTCTCGACCGACACCACGCTTAGGCCTACCGCGAGTGTCTCGGTCTCTTCTGAGCCGGTTTCACAACCGCTACAGACCGACGACACCACCCCACCGGTTACTTCGGTACCGGAGGCCAGCTTGGTGCCTGTTTCTGTTCTCCCCTCTGAGACCGAAGCCCAGGACACTATTTCAGTGGATAAGACTACTCCAGCACATGGGGCTGCCATGCCTCCAGTGTCTATGTCCATTAAGGCCTACACACGTGCTAAGGCTGCCAAACAGGCTAAGTCTCTGCCTCCAAGATCTGTTTCTCTGGGATCCACTTCTGGTTCTCAAATTTTAAGTTTAGCTGAGGACCTTATTTCTTTAATTAGGGGTTCTCAGCCACATCCAGATAGAGGCTCTCAGCCGCCTTCTGTCAAGAGGCCTAGGGTTGAGCAGGTAGATTCCCAGTCCTCCGATGAGGCCTCAGGTGATTCTGCACATTCAGACTACCAGGAGGAGGCCTTCCCGGCCTACGAGGATTCTGATGCGGAGGAATCCATTCCCTCTGCTTCTCCTCCTGAGGAGTTTTCCTTTGGGGAAACGCTTCATTCCATGAGGGAACACTTCAAATGGCAAGGCCAAGAATACTCAGATTCTAGGAAAAGGTTAAGGGAATTTTTAAAGCTACCTCAGCATAGACCCTTAGCTATTCCTCCAGTTTTAAATGTTTTAGATGATGTGTACTTAGAATCTAGTGTTTCCCTGACTCCCTTCCCCTGCTCCTGTCAAGCCAGACAGGTACTACAGGGTCCCAGACACACATCAATTTCTGTACAAGGGCCATACTGCTGACCCTGAAACTATTTCTCAGGGGCCTAAAGGGGTTTCCTCCACTACTGCTAAGAATCCACTTCCTTCGGAAAGAGATTCTAGGGCTTTAGAAAGGTGGGGCAAGAAAGTATATACATCTTCAACCCTTTCTATGCGAGCATTAAATTGTCAATTTCATATGATTCAGTATCAGGAATACATGTTGGATGACTTGCAAAAGAAATTGGCTTCCCCAGAACCATTAGATAGAAAGGGGTTACAGGAATTGGTTCATAATACTCAGCAGGTTAGCAACCATTTCCTTCAGTGTGGATATGATGCATTGGAAGCTTCATGTAGAGCAGCAATGACAGGTGCGGTCATACGCAGACATGCTTGGTTAAAGGAACAAACATTGCCAGACCATGTGAAAATTAAGCTTTTGGATGCACCACTAGAGAAACATAAGCTATTTGGTGCTACTGCACAAGAGGTTTTAAAGAAAATAGAGGAAAAGGCAAAATCAGTGCAAACAGTCAAAGATTTCCTCCAGGTACAGCCTCCAAGATTCAGCAGGAATTGGCCTTCTAAGCATTGGTCCTTTCCGGACACAGACAAATTTCAAAGAGGCAAAAACAGACGTGGTAGAGGTAGAGGGCAAACTCGAGGCTCCTACAGAGGACGTCAATGGCAGCCTCCGAATCAGAGAGGTGGGGCAGGACCTTCCACTGCTCCGCAGGGACAATCTCAATGACTTGACTTTGACTCTGCCATCCAGGGCTCAATTAGAAGCACCTTTGGGCGGAAAATTATCTTTATTCTCACAAAATTGGCACAATATTACAAAGGACAAATGGATACTGGACATAACAGACAAAGGATACAGATTCCATTTTCATACACTACCAACAAGACATGGCAGGCCAAACCTGCCACCAAATCAAAGGGCAGAGGCACTCAAACAAATAACAAACCTACTTCAAATAAGAGCAATAGAAAAGGTTCCTTCTGCAGAACAAGGCCAAGGATTTTATTCAAGATTGTTCCTTGTTCCAAGAAAAGAAAACCAATGGAGACCCATTCTGGACTTGTCCGCACTGAATACTTACCTTATTGTGCCAAAATTCAAAATGCTGACTTTACAGCAACTCCTTCCCATGCTGGGCAAGGGGTCTTGGCTGGTAACTCTGGACCTCAAGGAGGCATACCTGCATGTCCCAATCAGACAATGTTGCAGAAGATACCTCAGATATCTTGCAGGCTCAGAGCATTATCAATTCTCAGCATTGCCCTTTGGCTTATCTACTGTGCCCAGAGTGTTCACAAAATGCCTGGCATCAGTAATTGCACATTGCAGACTTCAGGGGATACAAATATATCCTTACCTGGACGACTGCCTTATACAAGCGGACAGCCAACAAGCCTTGTTAAAAAACTTGGACTATGTCATTCAACTACTGCAGGCCTTGGGATACACAGTCAATATTCAGAAATCAAGTCTCGTACCATCCCAACAAATACCTTTCCTGGGTGCCGCACTGGACACAAACACCCAGATGGCATTTCTGACAAGAGAAAAACAAAAACAATTACCAGAATACTTCAGAAAATTGGCAACACACACCCAGATGACTGCAAGGAAAATCCTGCAGGCCCTGGGTTTCATGGCATCTTGCATTCTTCTGATTCCACACACAAGGCTGCATATGAGGAAACTACAATGGTATCTAAAAAGTCTATGGTCTCAACACAGCCACAGCCTGGAAGCATTGATCCCACTCATTCCATGCCTTCAAAAGGAATTTCTGTGGTGGGCTCAAGCAAGCCAGATAAACAAAGGTCTGCCTTTCAGCAAGCCTCATACAAGTCAAACCATAACAACAGACGCCTCAGACCATGGATGGGGGGTGCACATGGAGGGCAGATGCATTCAAGGACAATGGACACAAAAAGAAAAGCACCTGCACATCAACCAAAAAGAAATGCTGGCAGTGATACATGCAATCAAGGCATTCGAAAAGTTCATGCTTCAGGGCCATCTACTAATAAAGGCAGACAATACCACAGTTATGGGGTACATAAACAAGCAAGGAGGTACCCATTCCTACCCTCTTTGCAGACTGGCAATGAATCTCTGGGATATTTCCCTACAATTGAAAATAGAGCTACAATCCCAGTTTGTACCAGGGAAGGACAATGTTCTGGCGGACAGCCTAAGCAGAAACATCATGGATCCACACGAATGGATGTTGCATCCAGACGTTTTCTTACAAATAACGCAAGCATGGGGAAGGCCGGATATAGATATTTTTGCCTCCCACCTCAATTACCATCTGAAAAAGTTTTGCACAAGGACATACCATCCTCAAGCATGGAGGGTGGATGCTCTCTCCTTCAGTTGGAACTCTCTAACACTATATGCCTTCCCACCTCTTCCTTTGATGACCAAGGTGTTACTAAAGATCAAGACAGAGCAACCGAAAGTCATACTGATAGCTCCAGACTGGCCAAGACAACACTGGTACCCACTGCTATGGAGCTTGACACACACCAATCCGTGGCTCCTTCCTCAATGGCCACTTCTTCTGACACAGCACAATTACAGGACACTACACCCCAGCTTGAAAACATTGAAGCTGACAGCTTGGAAGATTCCATGACTATTCCTCAGTATACACTTTCCAAAAGGGTAAAAGATATCATCCTGGAGGCGTGCAGACCTTCCACTAGAAAAACATACTCAGCAAAATGGAAGAGATTTCTTATCTGGAACAGCAAAAAGGGTCAAGACCCATCAGTGATGAGCATTCCACAGATCCTAGAATATTTGGCTGAAATGCTCCACAATGGCCTTTCATATTCTTCCATAAAAATACATGCTTCAGCAATATCTGCCAAATATAACACTGATCCGCCTGTATTTTCTCACCCATTGCTAAGACAGTTTCTAAGAGGTATAATGAACATCAACCCTCCAAGGAAACCACCAGTACCTGCATGGGACCTCAACTTCATGCTGGAAAAATTAACTCTTCCTCCCTTTGAACCAGCAGCATCTGCAGAGTTGCAATTTCTGTCTTGGAAGACAGCTTTCCTTCTGGCAGTAACCTCAGCAAGAATAGTCTCTGAGCTACAGGCCCTTATGGCAATACAACCATTTCTCATTTTTCATCAGGACAGAGTTTCTTTGAGAACCAATCCATCATTCATGCCAAAGGTGGTATCCAGGGTGTCCCTGAATCAAGCTATTCACCTGCCTACCTTCTTTCCCAATCCTCAAAATAAAGGAGAGAGACTTC
This sequence comes from Protopterus annectens, assembly GCF_019279795.1. NCBI lineage: Eukaryota > Metazoa > Chordata > Ceratodontiformes > Protopteridae > Protopterus > Protopterus annectens. Next base: position 936,835,217 of record NC_056748.1, on the reverse strand, counting down.
TGCACACCTTGGACATACACAGAGACAGTTGCATTACTACTTGGACAGAACAAAGTCTTTCAGAAAAACTGACCAGCTTTTTGTAGCTTGCGCTGCTGGATTGCAGGGAAAAGCAATTTCCAAACAGACAACTTCTAAATGGATTGGAAATTGCATTTGATTCTGCTACTCTTTTCATGGAAAAACTGTGCCATCTGACATCAGGCCACATTCCACCAGAGCTACAGCCACCTCCACAGCCTTTCTAAGAGGAGTGGCAACAAAGGACATTTTAGAAGCTGCTACATGGAGCTCCGTGCATACATTTTCCAAACATTACAACCTGCCTTTATATTCCAGATCCAGAGCAGGGTTTGCTTCTGCAGTCCTGCAGGGCATTTTAGCTACACCATCTTTGTCTTAGTGCCTACCACCCCCAGGTTGGCTATGGTATTCAACCCATATGTAAGGACTGCAGTTGCATCCTTGAAGGACATAGTACAGTTTTGTACCTACCATAAATGTAGATGTCCAATAGGTATGCAACTGCAGTCAGGTTTTCCCTCCCACCTACCCCTCTGTGGTATTCTTTTGGGTTTCTACCCCTCATTTTAGCTACCTGGGGTAATCTTTTATGGTGTATTTGTTTTTATGTTCTTGTACTTGTCTGGAATTTTTCTCTATTTTCAAAATTTAGCCTTCCTTAGAGGGCACCTGGCATCTGGGGCAAGAAACACTAAAGAAGATGGCGTCAGCTGATGCTTTTATACCCCAGGCGCTCTGACGTCAGGGAAAGGGCAACATCAGCCGACGCTGGACCCAGACTTTGGAATCTGGCCGACCGAAGGGCTGCCTGAGGCAGGACAACCCATATGTAAGGACTGCAGTTGCATACCTATCGGACATCTACATTTATGGTAGGTACAAAACTGTACTTTATGTACAAGGACCCAATGACTCACATACAAACAGTGTTCGGTCTCCCAGAGGAGTTCCCACTGGGAGTGAGTGTACATCAGGGTTCAGCTCTGAGCCAACTGCTGTTCATACTGGTGATGGACCACATTAGCAAACAGGTTGGAGGGGTCAGATCAACAAAGTTGCTGTATGAAGACAATACATTACAGGCAGACTCTGAAGAAGAACTTCAGCAAAGGATAGGGGAATGAAATGCAAAACTGAAGGCACATGGGATGAAACTAGGCACAGATAAGACAGTGGTAATGGCAGCAAATTGGAGAAATCAGAAGAAGATGAGAACTGAGATAGACGGAAAGATAGTAGAAAAAGTTAGTAGTAGGTTAAGTATCTGGGAGAGGTAGTTGAGGAGAAGAGAAGTCTGAATGCAGAGGTCAAAGCTATAATCAGATGGGATACAGCCAGTGCATGACAGAAGAATGCCAAAGAAGCTGAAAACTAAGGTTTACAAAACAGTGGTGCAACCTGGGCAATAAAGACCGAGCAGATGAGGAAGCTAGAGTTGATGGAAATGAAGTGCCTGAGAAGGGTGGTAGGATGCATGCCATGGGACAGATAAACAAATGAGGACATAGAGGTGGAAGCCAAAGTAGCTCCAATTGCAGAAAAGATGAAAGAGAACAGATTATGATGGTTTGGACACAAGTGCAGAAAAGCAGACACATTCTTTTTCAAATGCATTCATTGTAACAGAAATATACTGTGTTATTTTAAGGGATGAAATAAAATTTCCAATCTGAAAATGACACAAAGAACACAATAAACATACTGAAATATAGATTTAAAGTTCATGAAAAAACTTGAAACTGGCAAATAGAGTTCATTGACATATAGAAAGGATTTTACAAGAGAAGCCTTTTGTGTGACTGATAGGAGATAACCTAATGAAGTTTAAGAGACTGTTAGTATTAACAGGGATAACTAAGAAAATAAAACAAGATTTGTAAGTGTGGGAGCATGCATATAAACAACATATACAGATATTTTACACCAGGCAGAACTGTTAACTCAGAGTTTGCATTCCCAGCAGTAACATCAGAAGCAAGGGTTCAGCTAGTAAAATGAGTACGGGGTGGGGGGTGGCTGACTAGGGAAGGGATAACCTCAAGTGGTTAGATGCCTATCGATGTATCTAAGGCTGAGTGTTTAAAGGGCCTACTGTTGGAATGCTTTTTGCAGATGCCAGGTAAATAGTCACCACTGCCATTGCAGACATTCTGAGCTGCACTCATGCAGGCATACTGCATGACAAATGACAACACTACAAGCTTGCATCCTAGGGATTAAGTAGGGCAGCAAGGAAAAACCTCATTGGCAAAGTGACATCATAACAAAGTGGCCTAGACTCCTTTGTGCCTACACATCATGATGGTATTCCTTTCTGGCCTAAATAGGAGGATGGGCTATCCAGTGAGGAAGTAAGCTGCTCTAATATGGTGAGTGGGTTAGGATCATGAGGGGAAGCACTGGGGCATGGCAGACGGTCAACAACTAAGATACAACAATACAAGACGTTAAAGATAATTTGCCTAAGAATTTGCCTAAGATCTGAGTTCTGTAGTGGGAGAGAGGTGCTCATTATGTGAGTACCACAGAACACTCTGGAAATACAAGACGTTAAAGATAATTTGCCTAAGATCTGAGTTCTGTAGTGGGAGAGAGGTGCTCATTATGTGAGTACCACAGAACACTCCGGAAAGCTGCTTGTTACCCGATGTGATTCACTACAGTACGTGAGGGAGAGACAGAAGGCAATTAGTCCCAGCTACCAAGCACGGTAAAGATTGTGACTTTGTGACAAAGGGTATATAAAGTGGCAAAGACTGTGGTTTGAGTTACAACTGCTCTTCAATCATTGTACAGTGAGTCCATTTTTAACTCCTTCTAAGCTAATATGAAGGCACTTTTTACTAAAGTATCTGTATGATGCATTCATGTCCTCCCAAAAGTGAATTATTGACTAATGCTTCAAGACATTTCTAGATTTTTGCATTTTTACAATAACTCTTTTCATTTCTTATTTCTCCACTGTTCATTTAACATAATGTATGCATGCACACATATAGCAATGCCTCAGTAGTTATAGACAGACTGATAATAAATGTGTATATGAACAATAACCCTCATTAAACCTTCTTCTGTCTCATACATTATAACATTCCTCTACACTTTTTTCAAACATTTTATTATTTTAAAATCTTACAGTTTATGTGTGCTTCTTAAACACACCACTGAAGCATGCACAGAAATCAAACTGACACCTTCATAAAGCTCAACAAAACATATACTCATTTTCATACATCAGTGCTTGCCTCCTTTCACTTACATTATAAGCCTGTTAAAATTTCACTTACATTATAAACCCTGAAAACTATGTGTATATCATTCTACTAACAATACCTGTTTACCCAGTAATACTTTACTGCCATTCCGGTGCAAGCTAGAATTTAAATGCATTATTCAGTTTGATATGCTAAATTACTTTAATGTAGCTGCACCTAATTTTAATATATACTGGTTACAACTGCACAAAATTAATTTTCTTTATATTAGCCAGTGACAGTGGTTTGTTACAAATCCTGAAAACCTGTTTTATAAAATGCTGTAGATGGGACCAACGAAATGTTAATTGTGACATTCGGCAATTGGAACTGGAAAATCCAACAACTATGAAGGAAAACACTGCAGACACTGTCTTTCGATTATTACAACTTGTTAGCTTTCACATTCCTAAATGATAGCTCACTGAAGTAAATCTACTAAATTAAAAGTTGTCTAAAATCATCTATAGTAATATTTGGCATTCTCGGCTAAGGGACAACAGACCACTACTTTACTTAAATATAGATGGAGTGAGAATATTTATAGTGGTAATGGATGAAACACAAACTAAGCAGAAACTTTGCAGTGTGGAGGGTGTGAAGTTCACTCCATGAGTTATGTTATGCACCTAGTTCACTAATAAAAATCAAACCTTAAAATACTTACTACAAAATAATAAAATAAAATAGTAGGTTGTCCACAGCTGAGTTAAAAATGGGTTGGGAGGGTGACCTAATGGTTAAGGTGTTTGCCTTACAAACACGAGGTGCAGGGTTTGAGTCTCACAAGGGATAACTGGCTAGGCTTAAAATGGCTCACAAAGGTAGTTAGCTTAGTACTAATCTATGAACCTATGGAATATCTTTTATTATACCATGACCCCCCCAAAACGTGCACACTGGTTGGCCAGCGTGCACATTGTAGATCGAGTTATACTAATGGAAAAAGGTCTGGTCGCCCGGACTTTTTTCCATTAGTATAACTCTACTTTTAAAACACTGTCTCGCTATGTTAAATGGGCTTAACATAGTGAGACAGCTTTAAAATAACCAACGGAGATCTCCGTTGCTTATTTTAAAGCTGTCTCACTATGCTAAACCCATTTAACAAAGCGAGACAGGTTTTAAAAAAAAAGCAACTGAGAAAGCAAGATCTCCATTGCTTTTTTTACTGTTTCGCTATGTTAAATGGGTTTAACATAGCGAGACAGTTTTAAAATAAGCAATGGACATCTCCGTTGCTTATTTTAAAACTGTCTCGCTATGTTAAACCCATTTAACATAGCGAAACAGTAAAAAGCAATGGAGATCTTGCTTTCTCCGCTGTTTTTGCCCACAGATTTGATGTACTGCACAGGCGCTCAGTACATCAGAACTGCCGCTGATGCCAGACATCTGTGGAAGGGCAGTAAACAGGCATTATACTATGCCATTATTTAAGAAAAGTAATAGTTTCTTTTCTTAAATAATGTCATGGTATAATAGCAATAACCCACTTCTGGGTGTGGGTAATGCTGTTTTTACCACGGTTGGCTTTGTTTGGTCCTCGGCTTCACCTTGGGACCAAACCACGCCAACCGTGGGTAAATCCAGCATTACCCACACCCAGGCGTGGGTTATTGCTATATTGAAACACACAAACAAGCTCTCAGCTATGTATAGTACTGGGTGGTGCAGTGATGCAGAGGTTAACGTTGCTGCATCAAAGCAAGAGGTTCTACGGGTTCAATTCTTGGCTAGGGTGCCTTCTCTGTGGAGTTTGCATGTTCTCCCTGCATTTGCATGGGTTTCCTCCAGGTACTCCAGTTTCCTTCCACATTCTAAAGACATGCGTCTGGAACATTTCTCCCTAAGCCTCTGCTGAAAATATGCTCTGTCCTAGTTGGACTTTTACAGTCAACAAATGTTAAATAAATAATAAATAAATAAATAAATAATGTATAATGAAAAACATTAAAGACATTCATTATTTATATATAATCCAGTTATTTGAAGCAAGGGAGTGGTTACAGAGGGTGGTTCTGTTAAGAGCAATAAAAGCATTTAAATCATTGCATCTAAATCAGTAGCCTTCCCAATATCAATCCTTATAAATAGATACATTCTTGAAAACAAGGTTCCTCAACTGTGGAAAATCTCCCATGTAATCCCACTTCACAAAGGGAGACCTTCCACAGAACTGACAAGCTATCGTCCAACTGCTATTCTTTCACCTCTTTCTAAGCTACTCAAAAGATGTATTCATCTCCAGGTCATGAAATTCTTACTAACAAATAACCTTCTCTCAGACAGTCAGCATGGATTTCGTCCATCGCATAGTGCCACTACTGCTCTCTTATCCTTGCCTAATACCATAAACCATCAAAGGAATAACAACAACTTTGTATCTGCCATCTTTCTAGACCTATCAAAAGCTTTTGATATGGTCTCCCATTCCAAACTAATAGATGTACTAACTGAACTATCACCATGTGCCACAGCTTGGTTTAATAACTATTTATCTGGCCGTCAACAATCTGTTCTATGGCAGGGTGACCTATCTCCATGCCTTCCTTTATCCATTGGTGTCGCCCAAGGATCTATCTTGGAGCCTCTCCTTTTCTCCCTCTTTACTAATAATCTACACACAGCTACTCCACATGGTTCTATAATACAGTATGCAGGTGATTCAACACTTATCAGTGCTGTGACTTCTCTATCAACTCTTCATTCTCAGACACAGGAATCTTTCACTTCTGTTGAAACATGGTTAGCCAATGCCCATCTAATCCTGAACCCAAACAAAACTAAATTATTACTCCCACTCTAACAAGACAACTATCTCATGCCCACAATTTAACATAATAGCCAAAGACAATACTGTTATCTCCCCGACAACCCATACAAAGCTTCTCGGAGTGGAAATAGATAATAACCTAAAATTTGACCTACATATCTCCCTAACAATAAAAATGTCCATAATAAACTTGAAAGTCTACATAGGCACAAAAGGGTCCTGACCAAAATGGCCAAATTTACATTAGCACAAACTCATCTGCTCTCCACTCTACTATATGCCTCACCAGTTTTAACTAATCTTAGGAAAACTGACCTATCTAAGCTAGAAGCATGTTATAATAAAATTGCTAAGTTTGCATCTCACTGACCATATAGAACACATCATTGTACAGCTTTAAGGATACCAGACTGGCTTGAACTTCCCAACATTATTCTTTAAAACCAACTCTCTCTAACTCATAAAATTGTAACACAACCAACCAGAATCCCTACACTACAAAATCTCATCCTTCCTTACAGTTCCAGCAGACTACTTCATTCAAGGCCAACAACACTGCAGAAGAACCTTTATTTTCCAGCTATATATCTCGTATGTGGAACTCCCTTCCTAACTCCATTCTCTCAATCTCGTCCACTAACCACTTCAAGCCATCACTTAAAGCTTATCTAAAAAAACAAATGGCTATGTTCCTGTACTAATCCCTCATGAATGCTCTGATACATCACAGTATACCCCAACCATATCCAACTTCTTCCCCTCTGTTTAATCTTTTATTCCTACTGGCCTGTCTTAACCTTATATCATGACATAAGTCATACTTTACAAATAGTACTAGCTAAGTTCAAAGCCTAGGGTTTGTTGTCATGATGTAACAGATTTGTATTTTCTTATGTATACTACATTTTGTCTACTTTATACGTTATTGATTATTGTAATTTGTACATTAAAATTTACTGTTACTCATGGAGCTTTTCTCCCCAGGCCTCCACTGAAAAAGCACTTGTGTCCAGTTGGACTTTCCTGGTAAACAAATGTTAAATAAATAAAAATAAAATTCATTTAACCAAGTCCCCCTTCCCCCTCAACACCATAGTGTAAGCTGAGACTATGCTTACCTTAGCACTAAAACTAAAAAGCTAAAGACAAATTAAAATATATAAGAACAGCTTATTAAGGCTAACCTACTAAGCCAAATTTTATTAAGAAACCAACTCACTAACAAATAACTAACTACTTAACTAACAAAAAGATCTAACACTAGACATCCACAAACTAGGTAAACCACAAAACGACACACCAGTAAACAAGCGGAATGACACTATGAGAGCTGACAACTTAAAATAACAAAAAGTATTTAATGAAAGTTAGCGCTTTCAGTGAAGATAATACTCCGCCTTCTTCAGACAAACAAGAGTAATTAATCCCAAAAACATTTATAAATGTTTAGTAGCAATCAAATAACCAATCAAATAAATGTGCATTTGAGCTACAATTTTCCATGGCAACCTTAAAAAGATGTGTTAGTTAAATAACACAAAAACTACCAGTCTGATTAAAACTTGTGACAATACATTCCTACTAAGACAACCACTAGACATACAGACTAATAAAAATAATTAATATGAGTCACTACTAAATTGATTAAATTAATTAAATATGTCAAGAGGGAAATAGTAAATAATGTTACAATTCGAATAAAATATATAAAATTCATTGAGTAATGCATCATGTAAAAAAATGAATTCACAGATTAGCATGAAAAGCTTCGACATATCAAATATATTACATTAATAAAAAATTACTACTATGATGTTACTAATTATCATAAATATGAATCAAATCTAATAGATGCTTATCATCTATTTGTATAGAGGCACCTCGAAACGCATTTAATAATTAAACTAAAGTTGATGCCAATAAAAATGAATAAAAATAAATATAAATATAATAAATGCTTGTCATCTTTGTAAAGAAAGCCACCTCAACACACATTTGATAGATAAACTATCATTAATACCCAGGAAAAATGTGTGCCCTAGTTCTTATCTACCACATGAGTTCGTCTATCTCCAATTGTAACTGCCAAGCTCCACCTCAGATGTCAACTTCCCTATGTTGTAGAATTACAAATTTGAACTCATGTCCATCATGCTCAACACAATGCTTAGCCAGAGCATTGTTGACATCTTTTTTGATAATAGCATATTGATGCTCATAAATTCTTTGTTTTAATCTATGTTCAGTTTTTCCACTATAGAAGGCGTTACAGAGGCTACACAATGTGGCATATGTGACACTCTTAGTTTCACAACTGTAATAACTGGTAACCTTATATATTTTGTTATTAATAGAAATTTTTTTACCCACCTTGATATGCTTACATTGAGCACAGAAGCCGCATTTAAACATGCCAGGAACCCTGTTAGAGCTTGACTTCTTTCTCTTTTCTAACATCCATTTTAAATTTTGACCTCTCCTATAGGTAATTTTTGGATCCCTTCCCAATATTTTAGACAAAGCATCATAATTTCTGATAGTATCCCAATTCTTATTCAAAACCTCCTTAATTAGCTGGTAATCAAAGGAGTATGTACATAAAAAACTAGTATAATACCCTTTATTACTAACATTTCTGATTGAACCTGAATCGTCCCCTCCTAGTCCACAATCCTCTGGAACTTCATTGACCCGATGAATGTAATTACTTAATAAAGGGGTAAAATAACCTCCAATATGTTTGGAAGTAACCTCCCTGATAATACTGGTGACCAAACTATTAGGGTACCCTCTATGAATAAACATTCTTTTTAACCGGTCACATTCTGAATGATAGTCACATGCGTCTGTGATCATTCGGGCTGCCCTCACAATTTGTCCTTTTACCACTGCTTTTTTCTGATGATACGGGTGATTGCTTGTGAAATGTAAAAAGGTATTTGAATACGTGGGTTTTCTGTAAATTAAACTCTTGAATCTACCATTCATCCTATCATTAATCAAAAGGATGTCAAGATAATTGATTTTGGTTTCCCCTACATTATAGGTAAATTCCAAAAATTCGGTTAACCGTGTAATCTTAGTAATAAATACAGGAATAAGCGACTTGTCCCCTTTCCAAATACAAAAAATGTCATCCTGGTACCTTGTGTACCAGGTGACATGTTTTTGAAACAACTCAACACTAGACATATATCAGAATAAATATTAGTAACTTATAAACTGAAACACTTTTAACAAAGATCGCTTTCGTACCAAATAAATACTTCATTAGGTTTGTGTGCAAAAAACGTATCATAATATTAATGAACATGTGTACAAATCTACCAGTGAACACCTAAGTAGGCTGAAAACCATAGCTATGATTGATAAGGGTCTATATTACATTATCAGCTGATGAAAAGAGTGAACGCTCTTTCGTCGAACCAATAATGTCAAAAGACCTAAACAGCGAAGACACAGAACATCGTTTTTTCCCAGGGAAAAAAATGGTGGGCCATGTCTTCAGGACTTTGGCATTTCCTCCACTATGTTGCAATGTCGGAGTTGGTATATTTAAGTAGGGGGGGGTGTAGAAGCGAAGCTCCCCACTCATTTTGTGTTTTAAGGGTTTTGTTTTTTTATGGAACAGCAAATTTTTTCCCTGGGAAAAAATTTGCTGTTCCGTGTCTTCGCTGTTTAGGACTTTTGACAATATCGGTTCGATGAAAGAGCGTTCGCTCTTTTCATCAATCGATAATGTAATATAAACGCGATTGATAAGGTGGAAATATGTTAAAAATAAAGCATCAAGGCCCTGGGGATCTGTTCAAGTGTGGCATCTAACTAAGAAAGCACTTAGCTTAAATGAGTAAGAGTATCAGAAAACAGTACCAATGTCACTTATTTTCATTGTGAAATATTTACGTTTGATATTTGTTTATAACAATATTAGCATGTATAATGTCAGCATTAATCAATCACATATCAGACTTTTAATAGTCTTTTAAACAGTGGGCAGTTTTCTAAGTTCTAGTATGCTTTTTATGGAGCAATAACAAAGTCCTGGTTTGACCTGTAAAGTCTGTTGAACTTTTTCCCCACATAAAATGCTTCACAGTCATTGCAGCTTGCCCTGTAAACCACCTGCATTGGGTTACAGTCATCTCCTGCATTGGTTTTAATCAGTTTCTTTAAATAAGGGCAGGAAAACATATCTCCCTCCTGTATGTGCTGACAAAAAAACACAGTTGGCTCCATACTTATTTGTGCATATATCCAATGGTTTGGACCTACCTTCAACCCAACTCTTGATGTTTCTGGCTTTCCTATACACAAAGGAAGAAGTTTCTCCAAGGATGTCCATTAGATAAAAGCTTTCAGTAATTATGGCCCAGTTTTCTCTAATAATATTAATGATGCTGTGATAGTCAACAGTAAAAGTCAAGATACAACTGTCTTTAGATTTGTTGTCCACAGATTTCTTTAAAACCCTTTTACAAGAAACATTAAGTGCTGGTGAATTTGTACTTTTTAGTTCAGTTATAGGTTCCAGATTGCTTCTTAATATACTGCTTTTGTATCCCCTCACTAAAAAATCATTTTCAAGATTTACGTTTAATGGAAATTACTATAAACAAAAGACTGGTATAGCCATATGTCCCCTAGTCTAGCCAACATAGCCCTAGGCAAGTGAGAGGAGAATTATGCTTTTAACAACAGAGAATACATGCAACATATCACAGTGTATCTGCACTTTATTGATGACATATTTATTGTTTGGAAAGGAGACAGTGCTAAATTAGAAGGTTTTATCACCTATCTGAATCAAACCACCAGCGTCCTGCATTTCACCTCTTCCCACAGCCTCACATCAGCAGTCTTCTTAGATATGTAGATTACTAAAGGCTTGAATCAAGGTAAAATGGACACATATCTTTACAGAAAACCTACCAGATTAAACCTCCTGCTACACCAGGACAAAATATAACTTTGTTAAGTCCCAGGGCTACAGGTTGGCCAGGATCACCACAAAAAGGGAACCCTTCTTTAAGAACCTAAATTATGTTGAAAATTATTTTTTGGTGAGGCATACAAAGCAATATGTTAAGAAGCATTCTGGAATCTATAATTGAACTAAAAAGTACACATTCATCAGCACTTGACAGTACTTGTAGTAGGCTTTTAAAGAAATCTATGGGCAACAAATCTAAAGACAGTTGTATCTTGACTTTTACTGCTGACTATCACAGCATCATTAATATTATTATTAGAGAGAAATGGACCATAATACTGAAAGCTCATTTCTAATAGACATGCTTGGGGAAGCTCCTTCCTTTGTGTACAGGAAAGCCAGAAACATCAGGAGTTGTGTTGAATGTAGCCCCAGACCATTGGATACATGCACCAATAAGTGTGGAGCCAAATTGTTTTTGTCAGCACATACAGTAGTGAGAAATTCAAAATGTGTTTACCAAACAAAAGTAGAGCTGAAAGTGTGCAGCATGCTGCTAGACTTCAACAATCCACTTTACTAATATAACACAAATTTAGGAGAAGATAGGAGAGGGTTTGAACTTCAGGAATAGAATGCTAAGACTGAAACCCCATTCAGTGACATCACTCAGAAAGTGGACTCTGTCAGGAGCCATGTAGGGCTACTAAACATAAACGGATATCACTTATCACCTAAGTACACACATACATACTGTGTAATATAGTAACCCTTCTGTAGTGGAGCCCTATGGGATACATACAAATGACCCCTTAAGGATTTTCAGAGTTTCAGCTAAATAGCTTTTGAATGCCTATGGGTTTTTACATTTTGTTTTTTTAAATCTTCATGGGTACATTCAAGCCAATAAAGCTAAACCTCGCTATGTGTAGACATGCATGTTTCAGCCTCATCAGTACAGCATAAGTGAATTGTTTGGCTATACTTAAGAAACACAGAGCTTGACACTCCAAGATGGCTGTACACTTATTAACAGCTTAACTTCATCTCTCCCAGTGTGAAAAAGAAACTAGAAGACAAGGGCCAGGAACTCTTTATCACTTTTAGTAAATTCAGTTTCTGGCTAGTAAGTACACTGGATACCAGCAAAGAAGAAACTAAGATAACATGAAAGAAAATCAACTAGAAACATGAAGAGAAAACACTGACTGGGAAGAATCCTGCATCTGTTCAGCAAACTGCAGCTCAAGCTTCATCTTTGGTGCAAGACATGGCTTCCAGTAATCTAGAGGAAAAATAAGTTAAATGTCCTTGGAAATGAGTAAAATAAATGAAACAGTAAAAGAGTATACCAAGAGGATTACACTGGCATGTATTTATAGTCCACTGAAAACTGTTATATTGGAGCTTAAGAAAATTCTGGGAGAAATAATCAGCTTTAAGCAAGGAATATTATTTATAGATGGGGACTGGAATTTCATTTGCAACAGTGAATATGTTTCTGGGGGGCCCAGAAAGGATACTATTCTCCAAGATACAAAACCTGGGCTAGACTAGACAGAATTTACATTTCACAGGAACATGTGTATTTAATTGAAGGTCTCGATACACACCCAATAACTATTTCAGATCATGCACCAATAATAACTAAAATAAAAACACAGGGTAATGAAATAAAAATGAGACACTGGCACTTTTCCACCCATCTGTTGAAAAAGAGGAATTTAAGGAATGGGTAGTGGAAATTATTCAGGCGCTATTAGAGAAGACAGAAATTTCTTCTGAAAATATAGCTAGGGAAGGGGATACAATTAAAGTGGAATTTAAAAATAGGGTGGAAATAAAAGAAACAGACATATGGCCATGAAGCAACAAGAGTTATTTAGAGGGACTGACAAATATTAAAGTGTTGCAAAATGGGGGCATCTCCCAGAACAAGAAGTGGAGCAACTACAGAATACTAAACAGAAAATAAAGGATTATTTCAATAATATGCACAAGTTTAGAAATTCTGCTGTTAAGCAATTGTTTCTTGATAATAGCAACAGAAAGTAGAAAGGGCTGTCATCAAGTTTAGGGAGCCTATAACAAGGAAAACAAAGGATCCTTTTTCCCACTGTTGAAAGCTAACACACAGCTATATACAGCCTAAAGGAAGTGAATGTAGCCCAGGAATGTTATTAGTGAGTTGCAAGTGAGAATTAATGTTGTGCTCACTTACCTGGCAGGTACAATACCTCATAATAGTATAGTATATATTTACCTCCCACATTCCTACATTCCCAACGCACATGTACCCACAGCTTCCCCCAAGACAATACTTTGCTCATATACATTTTTTCCTGTTGCCTATCCACAGCAAGACTTTGTTACATCTCTTTTTGTCTCTTTTTTCATACAGTTCTAGCTCTACTTCACTCATGGCTGCCCACCCCCCCCAAGTGAACAATTTCTGAAAATTATCCTGCAAACAGCTGAAGGCAAAAGGAATCATTACTGGGACTTTTACTCTCTGAAATGTTCTTAAGTAGGTGTATTCCCTGTTAACTAATTATTGCATCTAGCTGTTAGTGTTTTTACTTAATTTTATTATATTGGCATAGCATGCACATTTGCAAGGTCTTTTCCCCTCCTTCCATTCCCTACCATTGCAACTAACTGCCACTTGGTGGCATAGAACACCACCAAACAGCTGAATTTTATACCAGATAAGCAGCTCATCCTGTAAACAGGACAGTGCTCTACAGATATTTAAATTCTACAATATTTCTTTTCTACTGTAAATCACCCAAGTCCCTTCACAGCATTTATTTTTCCATTCCCAGTGAATAAATAGTGGAGACACAGTAACTGGCATAATTCCTGTGATTAAAGCACAACGCTGCTTACCTTCATTACTTAGTCAGACTCCTGATACTTTTCTCAGATCCTACCTCCCAGGTAGGGCTCTGCCCACTCCACTTTCCTACCCTATCCCCATTCCCCTCACCCCTAGCTCATTTCCTTTATACCTAACCATGCCACACCCACACCCATCCTCCATCCCTCAGCCAGTCACGCAACCACCACGACCCCCTCCCCCTCCTTTGCTCTCATACTACACAGTCTACACATAGTACCTCCCCACTCATAAAGTTGCTACAGTCCATCCTACCAATATACTATCAGGACCCCTACACGTTCCACAGGGTTATCTCTATACACTCCTACCACTTCTAACAAACCAAACATGTACTCCCATCAAATAATTCTAACACTAACACTCACCATCACAGCCCATCTAACCTCACCCTGCAATATTACAGCCCCAAACATAAGTCACCCCACCTCAACCTCACCTCCAACATTCACTAACTACCCCTTACTCATCTCACCCTCACTCTTTAACCACACCACCTATGACCTACCCCTACAAACTCCTCCATTATCAAAGCAAATCTAGCGTAGCCATGCAGTGTGACATAGCCTTCTCCTAATACCTAGAAACCATAATAAATATTGCCTCTCACCTGCTATGCAGTGGGAATATCAACCCCAACCTAGGTCCAATAACAAGTCCAATAAATCACCAAAATCAGCCTAGAACCAATACAAACCTACTTAAGAAAACATACGATATTCTAATAATAAATCATAACATAAGAAGCAGCCTTAACAAAACCACTGAGCTCCATGCAACCATAGCATTATCCTTACCTGACATAATCTTCCTCACAGAAACATGGCTCAAACCACACATTAAAAATGAAGAAATATTTCCCCCGGTTATAGCATACTACGAAAAGACCGTACAGCTAAAAGAGGAGGTGGAGTCGCTCCCCTATCAACAACAACATCAATGTTGAATTATTTAACATAGAAATTCCTGCATTTAATAATGCAGAGATCCTACTTGCTAAGGTAAGACTAAATACACAAAAACAGCTAAATATCTTAGAATCATATATCCCGCCAGGAGATAACATCAAAACCCCTAGAATCTTTTCTCCACTGGGCATCAGAAGCCCTCCCCCATGAAACCATTATACTAGGAGACTTCAATATTGATTGATCTCACTTAACTCACCCCAACCCTCAAATCATATTAACCTTTATGGCTTCTCACAGTTTATACAAACCCCTACTAGGGTAGACAAAACCTCAAAAAAAGAATCAATACTAGAATGGATTCTCACCAATCGCTCATCTTCCACTCATAATTTCGGTATACTACCCGACAATCTAAGCAACCACCTCCCAACCTTCTTCATCAGAGACCAAACTAAACTCACTAGAACTAGCTCTCTTAAACACATCAGATACACTAAAAAAAACTTCAGGGCTGATGACCTTAATAGAGCCCTTAAACACTCTAGCTGGTCCCCTCTTTAACACTTCCTTTAGAGGAAGCAGTTGAGTATTTCAACACTATATTCTTAGGCATTCTCAACCAACTTGCCCCACCAAGACAGATCTGCACTAAAACCATCTATGCCCCATGGCTTACTAAGAGCACCAGGCAACTTATGAAACAAAGGGATAAAGCATGGGACACCTGGTGCAAAAACAAAACTACTCCTAATAGGGAAACATTCTTAGAACTGATGAACACTGTAAATAAACACATCAGACTAGACAAAAATACTATAGAGAAATTTAAACTAAGCACAATACCAACCCACAGAAGTTCTGGGCCACTATAAACAGTATTCTCCAATCACGTAAATCACCAGCTCCTCATACAAACATAGACACCACCTCTATAAACGCAGCCACCCAATTCATTGAGTTCTTTACCAACTCTATACTAATGCTTGCCAACAGATCCAACTTCCTCAACCCCCACTATACTACATAACCCATCAAATAACAACAACTCCTTCACCCTTCAACCTGTTGTAACTTCCACCATCTATAGACACCTAACCAAACTTAAATCCACCACCCTAGGAGTAGACAAATTACCTGCCAAATTGCTACAAATAGCCACCAAAGCCATTTCCTACCCAATCTCTATAATCATTAACAGATCAATCTCAGAACAAAAGGCGCCACTTCTCTGGAAAATCTCCTACATTATATCAATACACAAAGGTGCACCTCCACTGACCCAACAAATTAGTGCCCTATAGCTATACTTTCTCCACTGGATAAAATACTGGACAAAATGTATCCACACCCAGATCCTAACAGATCTCCTCTCCAATAATCTTCTTGCCATAACTCAACACAGATTCCACCCCAACCATAGCAGTAACACTGCAGTCATCCATTTTAGTAACTTAGTAAATATGCAACGCAACAACAACCAACTAGTGTCTGCAGTTTTCCTTGACTTATCAAAGGCATTTGATATAGTCTCCCATAGAAAACTACTAACATCACTCTCAGAATTAAAACTAACTACCCCGACTCTATTATGGTTTCAAGACTACCTCTCCCAGTGCCAACAAGCTGTTCAGTGGAAAAACTCCCTTTCCCTCCCTACTTTCTGTAAAACTGGGAGTACCCCAAGGATCAATCCTAAGACCCCTACTTTTCACTATATTTACAAATAATCTTCACAAAGCCACCCCTCTAGCAAACCTGGTTCAATACGCTGATGACACCACCTTAACCTGCTCTGCCCCCACCCTCCAACAACTTCACATCAAGATCCAAGAAGCCTTTACATCCATCGAAGCCTGGCTAACAAACTCCCAGCTAATACTAAATCCTAGAAAGACCCAACTTATGCTCTTCCATCCTTCCAAAGCAGCAGTACCTACTCCCCTGTTCTCTATTTCTGCATCAGATAATAACCCTATCTCCCCATCACACAAACCAAATTACTAAGGGTCATTATTGACAATAATATGAAATTTTAAAAACACATAGCTCATACAATAACCAAAGTCAATAAAAACTAGGTACTCTTTACAGATGTAAAAACTTCCTAACCAGTAACAGTTAAGTTACCCTAGATTGTACCCATCTTCTCTCTACCCTACTGTATGCTTTTCCTGTCCTAATTAATCTAAACAAGTGTGATTTAAACAAGCTATCAGTATGCTACAACAAAACAGCAAAATTTGCTACAAACTCCTCCTACTGCACCCACCACTGTCAAGCAGCTAGAACTCCCAAAAACCTTAGCTCTAAACCAACTCCTTCTAGTTCACCAAATACTGTACCAACCTGAAAAAATTCCAGCCTTACAAGACCTGATCACCCACTACTCCAATAACCGAAAACTTAGATCTACTAACAAGGCATTAATCACAATCTCCAAAAACCATTACAGCTCTGGTGACTCCCTGTATTCTAGCAATATTACCAAGACTTGGAACTCCTTACCACTACAAATCAGGGTACAACCTAACAAAACCACCTTCAAAAAACAGCTTATTTCCCACCTAAACAACTCCTGGACATGTAACTGCCTAGTACCTGTCTGACATATTCTGACACCTTTCCCCTACACACTATTCAATGTCTTCTTTAAAACTCCCACAGATGCGCTATATTCTTATCACACATTACTTACCAACTCACCACCACCTACTCCCCACTGTCCCATCTATAGCCGCTAACTCTCCCCTAGACTAAGTTGAAAAGCTTTCCTTAAAATGTCAATGAACCTCATATGAACCTGTCTATATTCTCCTGTGACAAACTGGCTAGTACTTTTAGTTTTTCCTTTCTTCTGTTATCTTCATTACATCTTCAAGATTATCTGGCTAGTATTTTTTAGTTTTTCCCTTCTTATCTTATCTTCACTACATCTTCAAGATTATCTCTACTTAACATACTGTATGAACAACAATCATATGTTACTACCTACTATACTTTTAATTGTATGTCTAAACCACTATGCTTATGTAAATATCTTATGCAATCATATGTTATTATCTGCTATATTTTATAACTGTATGTCTAAACCACAATGCTGATGTAAATATCTTATGTATAGTATGTTAGCAATTGTTCTGGAGCTTTTCTCCACGGGCTTCCATTGAAAACAGACAGCTCTGTCCAGTCAGACTTCCCTGGTAAACAAATGTAAAATAAAATATAATTAGAAATATTTCAGAAATTCTATGAAAGTCTGCATAAAGCAGAGAAATATGGTACTCAAGAAAAGGTATAAATGGAAATATTTATGGAAGAATTAAATATTCCAAGGTTAGAGGGACAGGAGGCTCATTTACTAACAGCTAGGATAGGAGGAAATGAGATAAAATGGTGATGTATAACCAATGTACCAGAAAGTCCCCAGGAATAGATGGTATTCCTATGGAAGTAGGAGGGAAAAAACTGATAATGATCTGGAAGGTTTTAACAGTATTTTAAGAAGAGGAGAAGTACCAACATCCTGGAGGAAAGCAGTGATAGCTGTAATACCTAAAGATGGCAAAGATCCATCAGATCTAGGTTCATACAGGCCCATTTCAATACTAAACCACAATTATAAAGTGTTCATGTTTGTAATGGCTAAAAGAATGGCAAAAGTGATGCCAAAATTGGATCAATGTGGTTTCGTGGAGGGGCGGCAAACATTTGACAACATAAACAGAACAGTGATGGTCCAGAGGGAAGCAGAATGTAAGAAAATACCACTGTTGCTGGTAGGTCTTGATACATAGTAAGCATTTTGCAGAGTAAGCTGGGATTTTATGAGCAGAGCAATGGAAGCATTTGCTTTTCTGATAAAACTATAAGGTTTATTAAGAGGATATACGAAGGATCGGAGGTGAAAATTAAAGTCTCTTGGGTCCTCTCTGATAATCTCTGCTTGAGCACAGGAACCAGACAGGGGTGTCTTCTCTTCCCTTTGTTATTTGCATTATATTTAGAACCACTGGCAAAGAAAAAAAGAGACTCAGAAATTTAAGGATATAATTGGTATGGTAGTCAAGAAAAGCTGGCTGTATTTGCAGATGACATTATTTTATACCTGACAAAACCAGAAAGGGACATTACAGTGCTGTGGAACATATTGAAACAGTTTCAAACCTTTTCAAGATACAAAACTAATGTATCTAAAACAAAAGCAATAGCAGTAAATTATGTACACACATACAAATTTGTTCAGCAATATCCATACCTATAGGGACATGACAAAATGAAGTATTTAGGAGTATGGATTAAAAGTGATACTGGTGTGCCAGCTAAGGATATGTGGGAAGAGACTAAACAAAAGGTAATACAAAAACTGAGAAAATGGAAGCTCTGCTATATGGATATCGATAGTAAGATACAAACAGTTAAAATGTTTTTAGTCCCTTTAGTCTTATATGCAGGTCAGGCATATTTTTATCAACCAGAGGAGAAGCTGTGGATAGCAATTAATAAAGATCTGAAGGGTTTTATCTGGGAGGGGAAGATAGAAAGAGTCAAATGGATAAGCTTATTCTTCCAACAGAACAGGGCAGATTGGGATTACCTGAGTTGAAGGGGTATTTCAGAGCAACACAGTCAAGGCTCCTATACATAGCACAAGCAAAAAACTATAATTCAAAGTGGAAAGAGATGATGATGAAAGGGGGGGGGGCTCAAGTAACAGGGAGAGACTGGGATTTTGGATGCAGACCTTTAAGGAGAACTACAATAATCATACAGAATATTATATTCATAAAGTAGCAAAAGGTCTTCTAAGAACTAAGCCGACATGGAAATGGAGAAAGGAGATTCTACCGATAAGGATGACTGCAATTATGGATTCAGACAACAGACAAGAGGGAGCGGGAATGTAATGGAGAAAACTGGACAAGGAACAAAGGTATTGGGAGCAAATAACTAGAGAGGGAAAGGTAATAGAATGGGAAGTCACCAAGAACATATTTGGACTGCAGGCTACAGACTGACTTCCATATCAAGGACTGATATCACAGTATAGGCAAAGAGAAAGAAATAGGGGTGTCCTAAACAATAGTCCAGCACTGGTAGAATTTTTAGTAGAGTCCAAATTGGCCACATCTACTAGAGACAATCATAAAGCCTTATTCACATATGTCCACAGTCTCAAAGGATGCACCCAGATCTGTTCAGAACTAGTGGTCAAGGACACCACATACACAAATGCTGTAGATATAGCCAACCTACTGGCTGACAGATTCAGTGAAAACTTCACCCATCTATCCCCCCATCAGTAAATCATGACATTTCCAGTTCCTGACTCCCCTCGCCTTATCTCTAGGGAACAGGTTATCACTATCCCCTCAAAGGCAAAAAATACAGCCTCCATGGGACCTGATAACATCCCAGGCTGCATCCTACATGAACTCAGGCATGAACATGCAGCACCATTAGGCACCTTATTCAACCAAAGCCTGAGTACCGGTTTTGTCCCACTGTCATACATTTACACAAAGGTGGAGCATCCACCGATCCAGGAAATTATAGACTCATCAGCCTGATCTGCAAGGCCATGGAACAGATTATCATGGACCTCATTAACAGGGACATTGGCAACCTCCAAACACTCATCCCCACACAGTTTGACTTTGTCAAGGGGAGGTCATTTATGCTAAACCCGGTCGACTTCTTTGAGACAGTCACCAAAGCCATGGAAGAGAGGAAGATGGTGCACACTACCTAACTTGACCTGGCCAAAGCCTCCGACACTATTCCCCACTCAAGCATAACAGATGAACTCTCTCAACTAGGCATTAATCCATATGTTACCAGATGGGTAGCAAACTGGCACACTGATCGAACCCACCTAATCAAAATAGGGGAAGCCACCTCAAGCAGTAGACCCATAATGAGCAGTGTACCCCAGGGATCAGTCTTGGGGCTTCTGTTATTCGGGATATACTTCTTTGAAATGCAGGCCAGAACCAGTGGGCTATGGCTGATCAAGTTTGCAGATGACTGCAAGCTAAGCACGGTCATCAATTCCCCAAGTGATGTTGACATCCTCCAAGAGGGTCTCACCCAAAGAAATAACTGGTGCCAGAAACATGGTCTGAAGCTGAATGCCAAAAAATGCATTATCATCCCCTTTGGGGAGAGTGACATCCCCACATATTATCACATTGATAACAACATCCTAAGCACGGAATCAGTCATGAGGGATTTGGACACCCAGGTTGATAGCAACCTGACTTTTGACCATCATGTTGCTTCCATTGTAAGAAAAGCTTTCTACATGGCCCACCTCATAAGTAAGGGTATCTCGTCCAGGGACAAGGAGGTAATAACATATGTGTATTCTTCCCTTATAAGGCCAATTATTGAGTATAATGCCCCATTCGGCATGTACCTTGCACATGCAGCAGCTAGGGAGACCACAGAGGTTCCTCCCCAGAAGAATCCAGGGCCTCAAACATCTACCCTACACAGATAGGCTAAAAGCCCTGTATCTCTACACAGTTTCATACAGACTCCTCAGAGGTGACCTCTGTCTGGCATACAAAGCAATCTCAGACCTCGCCTTGATGGGACTGCTGCATATCCACAAGTCAAGCTCCACTTGAGTAACCTGCATGTGCAACCTCAACCTGGTCTGTGACATCAATAGGACTTGTTGGCAGGACAGATATGTGTCCCAGAGACTCCCCCATCTGCAGAATAGACTCCCTCTCCATGTCAGGCAGAGTACCTCATTATCCCTTTTCAAGCGCAACCTGGATAACTGGATGGGAAACAGAAAAAAACTCCCTTGGGATTCCACTTGTGTCCCTGCTAGACAGGGGCTATGGGTGCTGACTTGCCTGAACATGGGCTAAACTCTTAGTTAGGCTTATAAGGGCCTCAGGGCCAATAGCCTAGTAATGTCCTATGATGCTATGATCCTAGAACAGAATCTGCCATTAAGAAAGGAAGAATAGTAGAGCATATAAAATACTGTATGATAATGATACGAATCATTCAGAGGAGGTTAGGGAACAGAGATTGGATATGCAATTCACAAAGAAACAATGAGGGGATATATGTATGTCTCCCAAATATGCAACAAAATCTAGAATATTTAGGATCTTTGCCTGGAAGTGTTTACATAGCTATTTTTATACCCCAAGCAGACTCCAATTTTTCCACAGGTAGACCGCAAATGTTGCAGGTCTGATGGTGAAGAAAGAGGTAGCTGAGAACGTATTTTCTGAGAGTGTAATGAATTGGCAGATTTTAAAGATTCCCTGCAGACTGCTCTGTCAGAGATGCTGGGAAAACAGATTGGAGTAACTAGGGAAATGATTTTTTGAGCTATGATATAGAATCAGAATTGCCTAGACATAGTAAGGCCTTACTGAGTCTAATTATGATGGCTGCCAAAACAGCAATTACTACAAAATGGAAATCAACGTCTAAACCAACTTTACGAGAAGTAGTGTGGATAGTAACACAAATAAAACAACTGGAACTTTAGTAAAGGGTAGTCGCAAATTACTTTGGAAAAAATGGGAAATGTGGGCTCAATACATGCAGAGGAGGAATGAGGTTTAAAAGAAGGCAGGTTTCTAATGGATGACTAACAATGACTAGATATATTAAAAGTGATGTATAATGTTTGCAGCTACAGTTGTGTCTGCATGGTTTGGAATGTATAATGTTTGCAACTGAGATTGTGTCGCTATGGTTTATTGTCATTTATATAAATGCAACATAGCCTGTGTTATACATGATAATTTAATAAAGATGTTTCTTGTTTTAAGAAAAAAAGTTGGGGAAAGTAGAGTGTTTGTGAAAAATTATTATTCACTGTACACTAGGCAGAAGAGAAAATATTTATTCCAGTAATCATGGAATGTGGAGAGGCAGGTGTGAGTGTCAAGACGCTGTATCTATCTTTCTTCACAATATTTTTCTTGGAGGATCAAAGTCGTTTTTTGGTGCAGAACAAGCCAAGAGGTGAATACAAAAGTTTGCCCAAAAAACAAATATGCAATCAAATTGAAGGGGAGTCTGCTTCTCATTCTTCTGATAATAAAGCACGTGGAGAGACATGCACGTTAAACTTTTTCAGTTGTTCCAAAGGAAAATGCTTAAGAGGCAGAGAAAACTCAGGAGTTGACTAGAAGACTTGGGAGTACCTTATAATTTAACTAGGGTCTGGAGTTGAGAGATGGAGATGAACAGAAAAAAGTCCAGCAACATGGAAATTTGTGAATAAATGTGAGACTGCAAAGCATCAGTCACATTTGTAAAATATAGATATACAAGAAAAAGTGGAAATAGTGGACTTCTGTTGACTTTGCTAAACCTGTGAGGAACTGAAAGGTATTTGCATCACTTCATGTCATTAATGTTTGCAAGAACACTGAGGGGAGGGTCAGAGGAAGGATAAAGGTAACTGTAAGTAAAACAATTTCTGTTCTTAATAATATTTCTTTGAAACTTTTCATGATATAAATTGCACATTTTATAGTAGATCATTTTTAGTTGTATGTGATGAAGATATTGAAGTATACAGATTTTTTTTCTCTTTCATTCTTCTTTTTTAATATAAAGAAATGTAGGTATTACAATGCAAAAAAAGAGAAAAATGTCTAGACAAAAGCATGTTTAAGTTAATTATAATCTTGGGTTGTTGAGATGGGTGTGGGGTGCAAAAGTACATGGGCCATAATATATGTAGACCCCTGGGTTAATCTAATAACTTTTAAGTGTCACCAGGTAAACAAGAAAACACTGAATACAATGAAACATTTTCCATTAGCAATTAATATTTTACCTTGTCTTTAGAACCATGCAGCTATGGAGAAAAGCTGATTAGAGGGCAATAAAAAAGCCAAAGCACTGGTTTCTTCAATCAAGACTAAAAGTTAATGCTTTCTGAAAGTATGCAGGCTGTTATTTACATCTGGGAGGGGACTAAGGATAAAAAACAAACACCAATAAGTGTAACCAGAAACACAGGAAGTAACATGTATCTTAGCATGGATAACCTCAGTTTTAAGTTAGTTAATATCTGTGTTTGCAGCTTTCTATATGGGACAATTGTTCCTATTAGGAGGGTTAAACTTAAATATATGAAGATGGATATAGTTTTTGTGTCTGTATTAATTTAACAGGTTCTGGGACTGTTCTGGGTGTGTGTTTTTTTTTTGTTAGAGGGTTTTCATTAAAACAACAAGTATTGTAAAATATGACATATGTTTAAATGTTGATGATAAGAAAAAAATGTTTAAAGGATCAACCCACCAAACATTAGTAGGTGCAAGTATCACAAAGCTGGAAATAGACATTTAAAAAAGCTTTCATATATAACAGATGGGATTAATGACTTCTTATCATAATGACAATACGTTTCATATTACTTTGGAAAGTGAATGGTCTCACAGGTATAGCCAAAAAGGAAATACTAATTATATTAAGATATGCAAAGTGTAAATACCAATGCTACTGGAGACACATTTGGAAAGAACTGTGCATGTTAATTTGATAAAGAAATTGTTTCAGAATGGATATTCAGCAGAATATCAGGGACAAAGGAAAAGGGGAACACATATTAATTGCTGGCAGGGCTGCAATAGTGATAGAAGAGGGAGAAAAGATAATGGCAGAATTGTAGTAGCAAGGGATGAGGATTATGCTGGTATGTATTTATATTTGACCTAAAACTTCTATTATGGAGCTTAAAATTGGGAGAAATAATCAGCTGTCAGCAGGCAATATTAATTATAGGTTGGGACTGGAATTTGATTGCAATAATGAAGAAGGATCTTGGGGGCAGGCTGTAAGGGAAAATATAATAAAAGAGGGTAGATTTCTGAAAAAAAATTATGAAAATATTTGGTAAGAAATTAATTCAGTAGTAGGAACTTAGAGAGAATTTACATATCATTTTCCAAGGTACGATAACTGGCTAGATTTGACAGAAATTATATTTCAAACATGTGCATTTAATTGAGAACTTTGACACACATCAAACAATACTTCAGATCATGCAACAGTAATTACTAAGTTAAGAATGCAAGGTAATGAAGTAAAAATGAGACACCGCTGCTTTCCCACCTACCTGTTAAAAAGAGAGGAATTTAATGAATAGGTAGTAGAAATTATTCATGAGTTATTAGGGAAGATAGAGATTGCTCAAGACATTACAGCTTGTAAGAGGGATAAAATGACACTGGAGTTTAAAAGTAGGGTAGAAATGAAAGAAAAAGAGATATGGTTAAGATCCAAAAGAGCAAAAACTGAAACTTATGAAAACACAAAACGGTGTCACACAAAGCCAAGGGTTCCAAAGAGTAGTAAACACACTTTATTCCACACAATAAAACAGCGTTTTTCGCCCCTGCAAAAACAGGAGCTTCATCAGCATTTAACACATAAAGCTCAGCCGTTTTTTTTAAAAAACATTCATAAAAGCAATTAGTGATGTCACATCCTCAAAAAAGGCAAGATGGATACGTTTAAAGGTATATGCTGCAAGAAAGATGGTTTAACCGGTATGTGTTAATAACAAAAGCATATAAGCATGTAAACAATCCGACCATGTAAGGGGACCTATCTAGATATGACCTACTAGTGTATAAAATGTGATATAATATAACATAGGCCACAAGAGAAAAATTCTAAACAAATATGATTAAAAACAAGAATAGTTAAAAAGTACAAGTTAGCCCCAAGTTTGGAACAAGTACTACAAGCTAGTGGGTTTACATACCTCTATACTTTTGAATACTTAAATCCAAGTGTGTGGTTCGACGTATAATGCAACTGAATCAAAAATTAAAAGGGGGGGCAACATGATTAATGTTGCTTCACCCAAGACATCAGGCTGGGTGAGTGACAAATCCAAACGATCACACTAAAAACCGGACCTGAGACCCAAGTTACCTCAAATAACTTTTATATTTTAAAATGGACGATATATTGCAATTATTGTTCAACCCTGGATAGGAGAAAGCATCCAATTGTAACTGCCACTCCAACTCACGGGTTTCTAAAATTAAAGATTGGGGGCCACCCCTAATGGTTGATTTAATATTATCGACTCCCATGAAACGGAAGCTATGCCCCTCATTGCTTGAGATGTGTTTGGAAAGGGCATTATCGCTTCTCTTGTTCTTGATGGCATACAAGTGCTGGTAAATACGGTCGCAAAAACGCTGATCCGTTTTTCCAACATAGAAGGCAGGGCAACCTTCGAACCACACACTTGGATTTAAGTATTCAAAAGTATAGGGGTATGTAAACCCACTAGCTTGTAGTACTTGTTCCAAACTTGGGGCTAACTTGTACTTTTTAACTATTCTTGTTTTTAATCATATTTGTTTAGAATTTTTCTCTTGTGGCCTATGTTATATTATATCACATTTTATACACTAGTAGGTCATATCTAGATAGGTCCCCTTACATGGTCGGATTGTTTACATGCTTATATGCTTTTGTTATTAACACATACCGGTTAAACCATCTTTCTTGCAGCATATACCTTTAAACGTATCCATCTTGCCTTTTTTGA
This sequence comes from Protopterus annectens, assembly GCF_019279795.1. NCBI lineage: Eukaryota > Metazoa > Chordata > Ceratodontiformes > Protopteridae > Protopterus > Protopterus annectens. The sequence continues at coordinate 936,808,857 of NC_056748.1, read as the reverse complement.
GGATGTGACATCACTAATTGCTTTTATGAATGTTTTTTAAAAAAAAACGGCTGAGCTTTATGTGTTAAATGCTGATGAAGCTCCTGTTTTTGCAGGGGCGAAAAACGCTGTTTTATTGTGTGGAATAAAGTGCGTTTACTACTCTTTGGAACCCTTGGCTTCGTGTGACACCGTTTTGTGTTTTCATAAGATATGGTTAAGAAGTAACACCCAAATTTCTTTCTCTTCTTTTGAAACCTGGCCAAAAAATTCAGACCTAGCACTTACTCCCAATATAACAAAACGAATGCTCTTCACCCCAAAACATTATGTCCATCAAAAATAATCTTTCTTTGTTACATCTGCAAATCATACTAAAATTGAAGTAGTATCACAGACTAAATTACTGGGCATTGTAACAGATGACAATCTTAAATTTGATAACATATTCTTCAAATAATTAAAAAGACGAACCAGAACCTTGGCTCCATTTACAGGACAAAATAGTACTTTACAGACCCAGCAAGAAAACCACTATCCTCATCTTACTTACTTCTAACCCTCATATATGCCTCACCTATCCTTGCAAACCTAAGCCCTACACTAAAATACAAACTAGCCTCCTGTTACAACAAAGTAGCTACATTTGCTAACAATACTGCACACTGAACTCACCACTATCAAGCCTTAAAGGAGCTAAATTGGCTAAAACTTAAAAACTACATAACATACTCTCAGCTACTTATGGCATACAAACTGATATATTTCCTGAACAATGCCCTGCATTAAAAACATGTTATTGCCCTACACCCCCACAAGGGACCTCCAGTCTGGTGATAAATTTCTACTAAGCATTACTAAAGCAAATAATTAATTGGGGAACCCACTATATTCCTGTTACTTCTCCAAACTCTGGAACACCATCCCTACACAAGTAAAAATGATTAACAAACTCCCAAACTATAAAATCTAGCTCAAACAATACCTTACCCAGTCTTGGTGCTCATGTTCATCACAAGGTTGAGATCTCTAGTGAAAGCACTTTTCTTATTCCTTATCACTAACTTTTTTCCCTTCTCTACTTGAATCATTACACCCTAACAACTTCTCCTCCTGCACTTAAATCAATACATCCCTTTTCATATCCCCTTAAACAACACTTTTCATCTTGCTCATTTTCTAACTGCCCCATTCACCTCTCTACCCCTCTCATGCATCTCCTGCATACCTAAGTTATAAACCTTCCAGATACACCAGTCCTATATCTTGCTCTCTCAGTCATGTTGTTAGCACTATTTTCCTGTACACTACTACTGTCTTCCCTCCCCTCCTACATCATTTTATAACTTACTTCATTATATCTCTTGAAGTTTTTATAAACCTATGCAATACTAAAATCTCCCTTCCTACATAATTTTATAACTTACTTCATTACATAGCTTAAACTCCTTGCAAACCTTTATTACTGAACTCTAGGAACACAAAACTTCTTAATAGCTATGTTTTTGTTTCTGTGATATCAATCCATTTCTGTAAGATTTTATAGCAGGATGAGCTGTATAAACTTATTCTTGTTGATGTACATACTTTACTGTATATAGCTGTCTTGTAATTATTTTGTTGTTTCATGATAAATGTTACTGTTGTTTTTCTGAGAACTGTCCGAAATTCACTTGTTAATATAAATGTACTGTGCTGGAGCTTTTCTTCCCAGGCATGCACTGAAAATGGCCTCTGCCCAATCAGACTTTCCCAGTCAACAAAGACAAATAAATTAAATAAAATAATAAATAGGCAAGAATGATTTAGGGGGCTAACAAAGGTTAAAGTGCTACAGAATAAGGGGAATCTCACAGAACAACAAGAGGCACAGCTGTGGACTTCTACCTGCATAATATGCATTAATTTAGAAAGATTGCTGTTAAGTAACTGTTGTTTGATAATAGCTCCAGAGCACAAAAACGTTTGACACAATGGCTTAGGTAACAGAAAGTAGAAAGAGTTGTTGCCAAACTTAGAAAGCCTATAACAAGAAAAATATCCAGAGATCCTGTAGAGGTACTTAGAGATATTTCAAAAATTTTATGACAATTTGCATAACGCAGAGAAATGGAGAAATCAAGAAACACAAAATGTAAATACTTATGGAAAACTTAAATAGCACAATGTTAAAGATATATGAGGCTAAACAATTAAAGAAATAACCTTGGTGCATGCACAGAAGTGTGTCAATATTTCTGTTTTGATGTACTTATGTTGTTGTTGTATCTTTCGGCTTTTCCCGGTTAGGGGTCGCCACAGCAGACCTCCGGTCCACTAATGTCTGTTTTGATGTACTATGTTAACAATATAATAACTTTGAATTGATAAATGCCACTATATCCAAATACTTTTTTTTTCTTTTAACTTCTGTTGTACTGATGTACTCTAGACATGTGGTACATTCTATATCCTGAGCATAATTTAAATATAGCATCCTCCTTGGAAACCAAGTACAATGCAAAATGTCTGTCTTTGACAGCAAAGACATATGAACCTCTACATTTTGGCACCTGTGTATAAAATGCTACATATCAGTTTCCTATCAAACTTAAATACAAAAGTTTCAGTAGTATTTCAATTTCAAAATGCACCTAAGACTGCTATTCTGCCCTTTGCAATTTAAGTCCAGCTCAGTGCTGAATTTTACTCACCACCTGAAATATACAGGATGTTTACTTCTGGTGTAATAACAACTTACTGAAGATATATGCTAGACTAATGTCATATTCTGCACCATGAGCAAAAGTTAAACATAACCCCCCCCCCCCCCAGAAATTGAATAAAATGTAAAATGGCAGAGTGAAGACCTATGAACTTCTGCATTTGCCATGTAGGTATAAAAGGCCACATGGTAGTCCCTTCTGAGATTTTATTACCAAGGTTTCTGGGAGTAATAAAAAGATACCCTACACCTAAGGTTGCTATGCTTTCCTCAGGGATTGTAGCACAGATCAAAACTGAATTTGAACCCCACCACTTCAGCTGCTTCTTACTGCTCTCTATGATCCATAATATCTTACAGCTAAACAAAATACCCTGGTGAAATATATAGGATTTTTACCTTTCATGTACTGAAAACTCAGTGAAGATGTATTCTAGGTGACTACTGCATTTTATACCTTGAAGTGAAGTTAGCCGACTACCAATAGAAACAAAATACAGTGCAAAATGTCAGGTTGTGGTAGTGAAAGCCTATGAACCTCTGCATTTAACACCTGTGTATAAAAGGCCATATGTGAGTCCTCTTCATTATCTCATACCAAGCTTTCAGGTGGTAACAGACAGGTGTTTTACTATGAACTGCGTAAAATACTGTACTGAATTTGATCCCACTATTTTAGCTACATCTAGCCATATCATTAGGGTTACTATTTTGTAGCTGGAAAAAATCCTTTATTGGAGGAACTATCAAGATTTGTCTTTTGCTATAATGAAAATTTAGGAAAGATATATTCAAGGCCTGTACCATCTTCTGCATCTTGATCAAAAGTTAAATACAGGCACACTAAATGGAAGCCACTTGTACTACAAAATGAAAGACTGACAGTGAAGGCCTATGAAAACTTGCATTTGATATTTATAAAACGCCAAAGTTCAATCTCCTTTGAGATTTTAATTCAAAGCTTTCAGCTACTAACAACATAATGTTCAGCTTCTTGACTTTTCTTTTTTTTTTTAATGTACACTTTGGTGAGCAGGCCAGTTGCAGTATGTTACCTGCTCTGGCATTCTACTGACTAGGGGATAAATTTGCCCGGGCACTGAGGTAATTCGCATATTCTTTTTTTACTGATAAAGCAAGATAAAGGGCAGCTGCTGATAGTGGGAAAATACAAAGAAGTCTATAGGACAATAGATGGAAATTAGATTGGTTTTGGACATCACTGCTTTACCAAAAAATGTGGTCCACAAAAGAAGGATACAATCAAAATGATAAAGACATCTGATGATGGATTAGATAAGGTATAATAAAAGGAACCAGAGGATGATGTGGCTTTATCGTGGAAGATGGTATAATGTTGCAAGTAACAGGAAGCAGTTATACAAAGTCAAAATTTACAAGATGTAGATCAGCTCAGATGACATGCACAATAGCGAGATGCAAAGAGGGCTCCTACACTAGAAGAAGAGAAACACCATAGAGAGGACCAGTCAGAATAAACTACTGCTGCTGCAAAATAATCATATGCTGCTGTGGCAGCAACCCAAAAAATGTAAATAGTTTAATTTCCTTGTAGAACAGAACTAAAAATATACCTACATTAAAAATTGTGAAAAGTGAGGGGGCTTACATAGACATTTTGTATAGGACAATCTAGTTGTACTTCTCAGTTTTCAGCCACAAGACATTTGATCCTTTATCCTTCTGTGGAAGGAGACGTTTTCTGATATAACTTTTGAATCCTTCCAACTGCTTAAAAAGTTATTTTGTCTTTGGTAAATAAAAAAGTGACTGTGAGCCACAGTGATATTACATTTATACTCCATTAAACCTGAACACAGAAAAGAAACATTTGCTGAAATTCAGAACAGATATTATTGAAGTGAGTAAACCATTAGATTTTTTCCTGTGGACAACATGATGTTGTACACTCTGCAAAAATAGTGAAGGATAACAGACATTCATGGACTGGGGTTTGTGAACTATGGGTATCTCTGAAAACATGTGAAGATAAAATTTGCCATATTCCAAGTTTGAAAAATGTAAATGGTATCAGGTGAGTTGTACAGTACAGAGGTCAGCAGACTACGTGTGGTTCCAATGCACATTTGGTGGAGGAATGTTATTTAAAAAAATATGTCTGCAGTGCAAGGAAAGGGATCATTCCTTAAAAAAATTGTAGGCAAATAAAGCAGACCTTTATGGTTTGGTTGTAAACAAGATGTCTAGGATAACGAAGTAGAATTTGTTGTGCTAAGTGTAGACTACAATCAGCTGTACACCTGTTATAGGAAATCATGGTACCATTGCAACTGAAACTGCTGCCCACTTTTACAATGATCAAACACCTTGATCAGGCTTGGATTAAAAAAAAAGGATGACTTACTTTTACAGGTTGAAATAAGATGAAATAAAACTTCTTTCACACTGTTCACTGGAACAATATTCTAGTCCTGAAAGGACTTTTCTTAATCTGTCTCACTGTATGACACCTGGTAGCATCTTGGAATTTTATTTTTATAGTAAAAACAGTTTATTCTTACTCCCATGTTAAGCTAGCAGGTTCAATGTAGCTTACTCTTTTTTAAATAAAACATTATTTTTCGTGGTTACTATTTCATTTGGTAGGATTCCAAAACAGCCTTTGGTGAAAGACAGTCAGGCCTCCACTGCAACAGAGCCCTGCTTAGACATAATCTAAAATTTATTCCAAGTGTAGTATTTGATATAATTCGTAGATACACAGATATTCAAAGGCTACTGAGTCCCATGACTACACTTGCCTTGCCGGTGCCCTCACTCATGCAGCAGCTCCTTTCTCCAGGAGGCCATGCTTGTTTCTATTGGTAAATATTTAGGTTCCTGGTTTATAATTGGTGGAGATACCAGAACTGCTAAAAAACAGGAGGCCCATGACAATTGGGTCTCTAATGACATTGTAAGCAAGATAGAGCTCTCTCCTCAAAAGTTTATACAACACTGAATAAAGGGATGCATCTTCCAGCCTCTCTTAGTAGCTCAGTGACTTTAGACTTGTGACTTTTTTGGTTAGGAACCTTTGGGCTTTGTAGTTTGATGCATTTAGTGAGATACATCCCAAAGTGGGGACTATACTCGATAACTGACCTGATCAATGCTGAGTAAAAGGGAGTGATTACTTCTTTGGACCTTGATGATATTCCTTTAGTAATTAGCTGGGCTAAATAAAAGGACTTCCTGACAACCATTGTTACATGATTCATAAGTACCACCAATGTAAAGGACAACCACACAGCTTCTTACATGTTACATATCATTGCTGCACCCTTCCTGTGTCCTGAAAGAGTGCTCTTCAAACTATCAGGAGATATACAGAGCTGAGCATATTTTTCTGGCACTTCAGAGTTGTGTACTGGTAATTGTTGTTTGACTAATTTTATATCATTGCTGGCTGACTTCAGAGTTGTGCACTGTTATTTTTGCTTCACTGTATAGTTTTTCAGATCTCTGCTGAAGGTGTTGGTTTTCCCATACCCACCTTCCCTATTCCTGTGTTGTTTAAATTTGGAGGCTTTTGCAGTTGCACTGTAGATTTGATCTGGGACACTCCCCCCAGTCCCATCTCTTTACCTCATTCTACCTAATAGACTCCTTCTGCATTGTTTTTAGTCATTTTTAATTTAATTGCATTTTTTAAACTGTTTGGTCTAACATTGCTACATACTCAAGTGTGCTAGCTTGCACTGCATTTGAATTGTTTTGACTGCTGTTTTAGCTACTTTTCTGTATATATATATATATATATATATATATATATATATATATATATATATATATATATATATATATCTATGAAAAAAATACCTTTCCTGTAACTAGTGTAGTCCAGATTCAGATTTGCTGTATCCATGACTGTATGTAAGCTTCTGAGCACCCCAAGCTTTCTGTGTTGGAGGGAAGCCTTCTAGCTTATCAGTGGGAGTGGTAAACACTAGGTAACCTATCTATCACATAAGGAGTGGTTCTGGCCCAGAAATTGTAGTTATTGGCCATTTGGGCAGTTTTTCCATCTCTCTCAACTTTCTGATTTAAAAACCCACATTTGCACTTGTTTCCCCCCTTTCCTGTAACTAGTTTAGTCCAGATACAGATTCTTACTTTAGCACTTGAATTTGCTTATTCGTGATCAGCACTTGTTCAGAACTTGTAAGCACTAAATAACCTACTAATTACTACAGCACTCAACCTTCCTCATTACCTAGAGGAAAACAGTTTTGGTACTTACTTTCCTCACTTGCTTAGAGAAAAACAGCTCTTGTACTCACTTTCCTCACTTATCTAGAGGAAAATAGTTTTTTTATTCAAGCATGTCCAAGGGTCAGCTCCCAGTGTTCTCTCCTGTCTATCTGATGAATCTGGGCATCTTGGGGCAATGTAGAAATTGCCTCATGTACACAGACAACCCTCTCCTCCTACCACCCAACACTACAACCTGTGAGAGATGCACATATCTAGCCAAACTGTAGGTAAAGCTCTCTCCAATCAAGACTGAACTTGACAGTCAAGAGGAGAAGGTAAACAGTTGCACCACACCACACTCATCACATAGTCTCACTAAATCTACACCACCAAAATCCACAAATAGAAACACAAAAACATTTGCGGAGGCTCTCAATAATAATCTGCTCAAGCAACAGAGACCTCGAAAGTAGAAATGCAAGCAACCTCCACCCCCCAACACAATTCAAATGACACATAGCCCGCAGACTCAGTGTGCCACTCAACCACAGCCAATAAGGCAAAACAATGTACCCAACACAATAGTCATAGGTGACTCTATAGTCAGGCACACTGATGTCCCACTCACCAGGCAAAACAAGGAGAAGGTTACTGTCAGCTGCCTGTCGGGAGCCAGGATCCGCCACATAACCCATGCACTCAGGACACTCCACAACAAGTACAAATATGACTCTGTCATTGTCCATGTTGGTGTGAATGACCTGAGATGTACCTCCCTGGACTACATGAAAAGAGACATGGAAGAGCTCTCCAATCTTGTAGCCCAGGCAGGTATGACCCTAGCCCTGAGAAGCATTCTGCCATCACCCAGAATGATGCCGCAGTACAAGAACAAAATGATTGACTTCAACAATTGGCTAAGCTTCTGGTGCCATTCTAAAGGGATCCTGAATCTGTCTGCCTGGGATGACATGGTCGACAGACCATGATGCTTTGCCAGAGATAGCCTGCACCTGTCACCCCTGGGATTCCGGATACTGACTAAGGTTCTTGTCACCCCTATAGTGCCTTTTTTAGGCAAGGTTCAAATGACAAATTCACCACCGTAACAGGAACAGGCAAGCAAAAACTGACGATGATGCTACTCAATGCTAGAAGTCTAAATCTCAAAATGCACTCACTCGAGGCACTCCTTAAAATGCAGAACATCGATATCTGTGCAGTGACTGAGACCTGGTTCAAGGCTCCTGAGAGCACCCCTGCACTACCAGGCTATAACTCATACCACACTTTTCGGCCATGTAACCTGGACCGGAACACCAAAGGCGGAGGTGTGTCCATATTCATTAAGGATATCCACACCTCCAGGCTAGTTGCTCAACGTAATGCAGCTGAGGTTATCCAAGTGCAACTAACTCTGGGCAAAACTGCAATCCAAATTGTAGCTTGCTACAGATCACCCACCATGCCCCAGGATTCCCACTCCTCTTTTCTTGATGTACTGGAAAATATTAGGGTTCAACCAAACATCCTAATAATGGGTGATTTCAACTACCCCACCATTAACTGGAAAAACTACTCCTGTACCAACTCCTTCACTCAACACTTTCTGGAATTCATAAACTCCAATGCCCTGGATCAACTTATCCACACCCCCACCAGGGGCAACAATATCCTAGATCTAGTCATTACCAATATGAGTGATCGGTGTTCCACACCTGAAGTCAACACCTCATTGGTCTGATCTGACCATAAGCTAATTACCCTAGATATCCACATCCTGCCTCCACCCCCCATTAAGGAAACCATGGTAAAAAATTTCTCCAAAGTCAATTTCATGCTTCTTAAGACAGAAGTGGTGAACTTCATGACACCCATGCAGATGGACAATACAGTTACGACTACTGAATCCTACACAACTACACTTTATAAGCACTTACATGAGTGCATGGATCGTGCTATCCCAAACAGAACCAAGAAGCTATCCTCCAAAAAAAGGAAGCCAATCTGGTGGTCCCCTGCCATAAACAAACTGTACAACAGAAGGAAGAAACTCTTGCAAAAGAGAGTAAAATCCCATGAGTGGAGGACCTCCCTGGTCAGCCTCAGTAAGAAGCTGCGATCCCTGATAAAATCCTCCAAAGCTAGTTACGAAAACAAAATTGCCACTGATTCTAAAGACAACCACAAAGCATTCTATAGCTATGTCAAGAATCTCAATGGCAACACTGAGATCTGCTCTGAGTTACAGCACAATGGTACTAAATATACAGACCCAACTGATATTGCCAACATTCTGGCAGATAGGTTCAGTGCTAACTTTACCCCCCTCTCACCCCCTAAAGAGCCCATCTCTATACCGGAAGAATGCAAAGTTCCTGTAATCACGGCTGCACACGTAAAAACCACACTCTCCAATGCCAAGAACACAGCATATATGGGACCAGACAACATCCCAGGCTGCATTCTACACGAACTGCAGAACGAACTGGCACCCCACCTAAGTACCATGTTCAATCATAGCCTCACCTCAGGCTTTGTGCCTGCTGAATGGCGCACAGCAGCGGTTATCCCACTTCACAAGGGGGGAGCCACCACGGACCCTGGGAACTACTGCCCCATTAGCCGGACGAGCCTGGTCTGCAAGGCCATGAAACGTATCATCATGGAACTTATAAACAAAGACATTGGTAATCTCCAAACTCTGGATCCCACCCAATTCGGGTTTGTAAAAGGCAGATCATGTCTCCTAAACCTGACAGACTTCTTTGAAGCAGTCACCAAAGCCGTAGACAAGGGTAAGGTGGTTCACACAGCCTATCTAGATCTTGCCAAGGCTTTCAACACCATCCCCCACTCTGGAATTATAGATAAACTCACTAAACTAGGTATAAATCCCTATGTCACAAGATGGGTTGCCAACTGGCTCACTGACAGAACCCACACTGTGAAAGTAGCAGACTCCAAATCCAACGTCACACCAGTGGCAAGTGGAGTACCACAGGGTTCAGTCCTGGGTCCTCTCCTGTTTGGTATCTACTTCTCTGAAGTACAGGCTAACACAGAAGGTCTTTGGCTAATGAAGTTTGCAGATGACTGCAAACTAGGAGCCATAATCGAAACTCCTAACGATGTGGACATCCTACAAAAGGGCCTCACTGAGACAGATGCCTGGTGCCAAAGCCATGGCCTCAAGCTCAATGCCAAAAGTGCATTGTCATCCCCTTTGGTAAAAACTCTGTACCCATGAACTACAACATAGGCGGTAGTATAAACACCGAAAGTGTGATAAGAGACCTTGGGACACAGGTGAACAGTAGTCTCTCCTTTGATAATCACATTGCCACAGTAGTCAGGAAATCCTTCTACGTGGCACACCTCATCACAAAAGGTTTCTCATCCAGAAAAAAAAGAGGTCATTGTTCCCCTCTACACATCACTCATTAGACCCATTATAGAGTACAATGCCCCTTTTGGTATGTACCTCACAAGACATCTACAACAACTGGAAATGCCGCAGAAATACCTCACAAAGAGGCCTCAAAGAGATGCCCTACGCAGACCGTCTCAAAAAACTCCAGCTTTACTCCATTTCATATCGCCTACTCAGAGGTGATCTCTGCCTAACATACAAAGCTATGTCAAACCCATAGCTGTTGGACATGCTCCACTTAAAGAAATCTCCTCCGAGATTTAGGGACCTAAACCTTGTCACCACAATAAACAGAACATGCCGGAGGGATAGATTCCTGTCCCAGAGACTTCCCACACTCTGGAATAAACTGCTCATTAACACTCTTCAAGAAAAATCTTGATGATTGGATGGGAAATAGGAAATTCACCCCGGGGAATCACCTCTGTGGCTCTGCTTGACAGTGGCACAGGAAAATAATTTTCTTGGGTGGCAAAAGCCAAGGTACCTTTTTGGCTGGGCTTGTATAGGCCCCAGGGCCGACAGCCTAGCACCTACCTATGAACCTATGAACATGATGGTCAAAGGACAGGGAGCTATCAATCCAAGTAACTAGATCCATGTAGCTGTGTTGTCTTGACAGTTTGCTGACATTGGGCTTGTCTACCAAAAGTGATGATACTACACTTTTTAGCATTTAGTTTGATCCATTTTAGTACACCAAGAGTTTACTATGGAGAGATCATTCTGAAGGGTTTAGGTGGAACAGGGTGACTTAGCAAGAGCCCTCAGATTGCCATTGTTTGTAAACATTGTTAGTCAGAGGTCTTGACTCTCTGTCTGGAGATCTGAGAAAAATCATAATCATCACTGTAGATCAATATGTGTGTATATCTTTAAGAAGCTTTCTAGGGGCTTGCACAAGTGTATAAATACTGAGCACGTGCAAGCTTAACTACCATTTTGTAGTTAGCTGTTGAGATGTAAGCATGTCTGTCTGTGTAGTCTGTCAGTTAATCGGTTTGTTTATATTTTGCAATGCTGCTGTCCATCCTGATGTCTTTCTGTGTAATAAAGCATGTAAATGAACTACCCCACCTGTTCGTCATCTATACTTGACAGGAACGAGCAACATGGTGCCAGAATGGGATACAGATTCTTCAGATTCAAGACCGAGAGGCACTCAGTTTAGACTGGAGGAATATAGAGAAGTGAATCATCCCTACAGCACATATAACTCACAAAACAGGTCAGAAATGTATTTCAGGTATTAAAACTTGATCAAACTATTTCTTATTCACAAAATATGAAACAAGACATTCAGAACACTCTAAACAAATTTCTTATTAACAGAAATATCTGATATTGTGACATATTAATAAAAATATTCAAAATAACTACGGAAAATGTTTGAAATAAAGTCCAAATCGCATAAAATTAATAAAATAAGGGAAATTACTGCAGTTTTTCCCTAAGCACTACTTTTTCTGACTAAGCAAAGCTATTTGAGTTGTCTGAAGTGTATGAAGTGTTCGCATGCTTGTGCAGTATTACAGTACAGTTATTTCACAAGATACAGCCACTCCAAAGCATATTTCGCAAAGCACAGTATTTCAAAGAGTTTATTGTGCATTTGAATGTTATTACAGGCACATATAGCACTTATTCATGTATTATTGCAAGGGCCATATTTTTCAATGTGTTTGGGCATAATTTGTTGGCAGGGCAGATGGATTTCGAAAACCAGGTCCACTTGCGTTTGACAATAATATTGCAGAGAATTGGAGCGCGTTTGAGAAAGAGTACAATGTTTTCATATAGGCTGCATTTTCTGATAAAGATGACCATAGAAGGCATTTATTCTACTTAATTTAGCTGGGACAGAAGCCATGGAAAGGGAGCATACATTTATGCATGCACCTGCTGTTTTTGCAGGAGAGGGGGAAAACCTTCATATAGTTGTTCATAGGTTCATAGGTGTAATGACAAGGGCTTTTTTAAGCTTAGCCATGCATCCCAAATCTCTAACAAGTTCTGATACCCTTGATAAGTGTAAGCATGGGCCTGGGAGACAAACCACTTACAGGTTACCTGTGTCCATTAGAGACATAGGTGCCAAACGAGGGATGAATTTCCGGTTTCCCATCCAGTTACCCAAGTTGCACTTGAATTGGGTTAGGGATGAACTCTGCTTCACATGGATGGGGAGCCTGTTCCACAGACAAGGTAATCTCTAGGATACATACTTACCTCTCCAGCAGGTCCTATTTTTGTCACAGGCAAGGTTTAAGTTTTTAGAATGGGTACTTCTGGTGCTGTTTATTTTGCAGATATGCAGGAGGTTCATCAGAGTGGGGTCTGACAATGCCCTGTATGCTAGGCATAGATCTCCCCTCAAAAGCCTGTAGGAGACAGAATACAGGGATAGGGCCTTAAGGCGGTCTGCATAGGACATATTACTTATGCCCTGTATTCTTTTAGTGAGGAACCTCTGTGGACATTCCAGTTGTTGGATATGCCTGGTTAGGTACATACCAAAGGGTGTATTATACTTAATAATACATCTGATGAATGCCAAATACAGTCAAACAATGTCTTCCTTGGACTTAAATGCCATACCTTTGTTTATAAGTTGTGCAACATAGAATGATTTCCTCACCACTGTAGACACGTGATGATCAAAGGCTATATTACTATCTATGTTTGTCCGCAAGTCCCTAACTAATAGGTGAACTCTAAGGGGTGTGTTGTCAATATGATAGTTATCAGGAATGGATGACTTCTCAAAGGCTGCTATTATGCATTTCTTGGCAGTTAGTTTTAGTCCATGGCTCTGACACCAGTTGTTTGTCTGTATCAGCCCCTCCTGAAGAACATTTGTGTCAGTGTGAGATTCAATAACAACTCCTAATGTGCAATCATCTGCAAATTTAGTCAGCCACAGACCACTGACATTGGCCTTGACTTCTGAGTAGTAAATGCCAAAAAGGAGTGGTCCAAGGACTGATCCCTGAGGGACTCCACTTGCGAATGGCTTCTTTGTAGAGGTGGACTCCCCAATTCTAACTTCCTGGTTGCTCTCTGTGAGCCAGTTGGCTATCCACCAGGTAACATATGGGTTTGCACCTAACCTCTTGAGTTTGTCAACAATGTCCAAGTGGGGTATTGTGTCAAATGCCTTGTCCAGGTCAAGGTAGGCAGTGTGAACGATTTTGCCCTCATCCATTGCTTTGGTGACCTTCTCAAAGAAGTCCACCAGATTGAGGTAGGCATGATCTGCCCTTGACGAAACCAGACTGGGTTGGGTCCAGTGTCTGGGGGTTTACTACACCTCTGTTGTTCATCTCCATGATATTTCTTTCCATGGCTTTGCACATAAGTCTAGTGAGACTTATGGGTCTGTAGTTTCCAGGGTCTGTAGATGCCCCACCTTTGTGCAGAGGGATGACTATTGCCTTTCTCCATTCATGAGGCATGAATCCTGTTTGAATGCTACAGTTAAATAGTAATTCCAGGGGCCCTGATAGGTCATGTTTCATGCTATTTAGAAGGCATCCTGGGATACTGTCTGGGCCCATTGATGCAGTGTTCTTGGTCACAGAGAGAGCATTAAGGACCTGTTCCCTAGTGATAGTAGGGGGAGTTATATTTGATGATATTTCCTGAGGGAAGGTTGAGGGGGAGAGAGGAGTAAAGTTGGAGCTGAATTTATCAGCCAGGAGGTTTGCTATACCTTCTGGCTCAGTATAGGTGGCTCCATTTACAATGAGCTCTGCACGCAATTGTGTACTGCCTTTGAGGTTGCAGACATCACTAAAGAATGCTTTGTAGTTGTCCTTGGCCTGGAAGGCCAAACTTACCTCAAATTTGGCTTTGATAGACTTTATTTGTCCTCTGAGTTATTTGTTTAGTTTGATGAGAGTGTTTTTATCCTGCTGAGTGCTGCACCTCCTAATTTTTGCCACGATTTTCTTCCTCCTGTTATACAGCCAACTGATTTTGTGATTCCACCAGGGTAGCTTGTTTTTTGAGTTAGTTCTGTACTTCTTCCTGGTGGGTACAGCTGCCTCTATACAGCTATTAACATACTTGTGCAGGGTTTCTGTGAACAGTTCTGCATAGGCAGAAGTGTTCTCAGGGTTTATGGGGGCTTGCAATTTTGCCAGATTCTCGCTTAATAGCAGGTGGTTAGCCTTAGAATAGTTCCTGAATATTCCAGGTTTAGCGGGAGTCCAGATTTTATTTTTACTTCAAAGGAGACCATTTTGTGGTCTGACCTTACCAGGGAAGACATTACAGTAGGGGGTGTGCAGCAGTCTCCCATATTAGTGCAGACCAGATCCAGTATGGTTGCACCCCTGGTTGGTGTATTGTCTATCTGGTCCAGGGAGTTTGTGTTTACAAAATCCAGGAATCTCTGTGCATGTAAATTTGGTGTCGTATAGGATTCCCAGTTAATAGTGGGGTAATTGAAGTCACCCATGAATATGGTATTGAGTTGGATGGTCAGTGTTTCTAATATGTTTAAATACATGGTATGGGTTTCCTGGGTCATAGAGGGGGACCTATAGTTTGCAAGGAAGTGGTATTGGATTTTACCTATGGTGATTTGAACATGGAGCAGCTCAAGTGCACTGTCCTGTTTGACCAGTCGTGAAGTATATTTATTTTTTATGTAAATAGAGACTCCTCCACCTTTAGTCCCTGCCTGTGAAGTAGCTGGCCTAACTGTGTGAAAGGCATTATAACCTTGCACTGTTGGTGTGCTCTCCACGGCTTTAAACATGTCTCAGTGACCACACAGACATTAGCATTCTCTAGGGTAAAGAGAGCTTCTAGGAGTGGAATTTTTTGTTTAGACTCCTAGCACTGAGCAGTAATACCTTTAGATTTTCTTGGTTTTGATTTGCTATGTCGGAAGTACTTTCAGTTTGGCATTGCCTAAAAAAGGCACTATGAGAAAAGACAATGTTTTAGCTAATATTCAAAAGCCTAGAGGGGAGAGGTGCAGACCATCCCTGGCAAAGCAGCGTGGTCTGTTGACCATATCCTTCCATGCTGACAAATATTGCACCCCCTTGAAATGACACCAGAAACTAAGCCAATTATTAAAGTCAATCATATTTTGTTCATATCGTGGCATCATCCTTGGAGAAGGCAAAATGCTGCTCAATGCTAGGCTCATACCAGCCTGAGACACATATTCCGAGAGCTCCATGATGTCTTTCTTCATATAGTCTAGGAAAGTATATCTCAGGTCATTTACTCCCACATCGACTATGACTGAGTCATATTGGTAACTGAGTGCATGTGTAATGTGGCAGATCCTAGCACTTGATAAGCAACTGACCGTAACTTTCTCCTTACTCAGCCTGGTGAGAGGGACGTCAGTGTGTCTCATGATGGAGTCTTAGATGACTAGAATGTTGGATTGTGTGGTGACTTGCCTTATGGGCTTAGAGGTAGAGGCCCCCTGAGATGTAGCTCTATGTGTTGATGTGGGTGTTGTTTTGAAAGAGCACATTTGGAGCTGCTGAGGGATTTCTTATGTGTACTTCATCTAGGAGGTCTTTGTGGTTTAGGAAGGTTACATGTAAGTGCCTCAGCAAATGTGGGTCTATATGTCTGCTTTGAATTGTGTGTGATGGGTGCAGTGTGTGTGTTACTGACAACCTTATTGACATTAGGAGTATTTTTATGTGAGAGATTTGCCTCCAGTGACACTGTGTAAATGCATCTCTCACATGCCATATCAGTTTGTTTGAGAATTAACTGGTTGTCAGTAAACATGAGCCAATTTCTACATTGCCTCAAGATGTCTATATCCACCAAGCCAGTAATGGAGAAAGTAGGAAAGTTCATATCCATGGAAACAGACCCTTTTTTATTGATTAGACAGTTGGAGTGAGAATATCAATCACTGTCAGGAGTATCCGGTTTACAACTATGTGGACAGTGCTTGTCACTGCAAACTAATTGTCCTGTGTGTAGGTCCTGTAGGTATTGGAGAAATTCCAATTGTGCTTTTACAGGAAAAATGTCACTCAACGTGTATGAATTTGTACAGAGCACTGCCAATCACTTGAGGGGAAACTAATACATAGACCCTGAAAATTTAAGGATGAAGTATTTAAGCAGATATCCTAAAGTTAGAAACCAATCAGCCAGTACTTTCTGAAAAAAAAAAAATTAGCTTGTCAAGAATGATGAAAAAAGGGGAGTCGCATGAATGGCTACTGCCTGGATACTACTAATGCTGGTCTCACCATAGCTTCACTCTGCTGGGACACAATGCTCCTTTGCTTCTTCTCTCATCTGAAGCAAAATTTTAGCACCAGTCTCAAGAAGAGAAGCAGGTCACAGCCAGTTTGGTGATTCACAGTCTTGTCCCAGATGATGCAAGTGTCTGTAGGCTTGTAGCCTTTTCCTGGTAGATGTCTTGAACAGCAACTAGACCAATCAGGTATGGTAAGCACAGACACACTCTCTCCAACCAGAGACAGTCAGGAATCAATGCACTTTGCTCCTTCTGTCACCAGGATCAGAATATAAGCACAGATTCCAAGCTGTCACCTATGAAGCAGTTATTAGGCTTTCTGGTGATTAGCATAATGTCTGCTCCTTCTCTCACCAGGAGAAAACAGAAGCACTAATCCTAAGATGATTACTGAGAGGCAGAATGTGGGCTCTCCAATAACTGGTGGTCTTGCAATAGATGCTTAAAGGTAAGATAAAAAAAATGGTTTGTCCTAAATACTGCAGTGTGCACTAAGCAGTTAGATATGAAAGTGGGTAACTTACATTTTAGCTGTCTAAAAAGTTAAGTTTTAGTGGAGAGAGACTATTTTTAAAAGACCAAGTCAGCCAATGAAAGGAGAGATGGAATGAGTTATATGGTCAGATTAACATAACAGGCAGGCAATTAGAAAGACAGTGGTGTTTAAGAACACAGTATAACAGGGTGGGACGGTGGGAAAAAATTCTGCCTGACTCACAAGAGACAGAGCTGTGGTCCCTTTTCAAGTTTTAATTTGCAGTTAAAAGCAGAATACAAGTAAAACTCATTGTAAAGAAAATAAATCACAGTATACAAAATAGAAAAAGGCAATAAAGTAATACAAAATACGAGAAATAAAATCATCACAACAATCTGTATCAGATGTTTGGGTGAGCCTTTCCAGTAAAAGCTTAACGGCTGTAACGGGTGAGTCAAGGGAAGACCCCAAGTGCTTGAAACGTAAATTTAGAGAAATGTGTAACCCCAAACAAATGTTACAATGGAAAGGCACTTATTTTACACAAGGGATCAAAAGCCTGTGGAAACTTTTGTAGCATATATAACTGATTTGAGAAACAAGACTAAAACATGCAGATTTGGTGATTTAAGGAATGAGCTGATAAAAGATAGACTTGTGTGGTGGTATTAAAGATAATGCTGTGCGAAAGATTTTGCTTCATGACAGTAATTTAACTTTGAATAAGGCTACTGAGATTTGTCAGATATACGAGCTTACAGAAAAGCACACAAATATGCTTACAAATGAGAGATGCATACTTCCAGTAACTCCTAAGGCCAATGTTGATAGTATGCAGCATGTGGTTAAAAGAAACAGGCCCATGGCAGCAACTGTACACCCTGCAACAGTCACAGGGAAACACCATCATTTTCTAGCAAATTCCAGAGCACACACAGTCTCAGCATAAGAGTGAGTGAGCAAACTCAAAGAATGTGCCCCCACCCAGTTTTATTGCCAACTGTCGTAATTGTGGAGGAAGTCATGAGCCTAAAAGGGAGCAGTATTTAGCTTTTGGTCAGCAATGTCACAGATGTAATAAGTGAAATAATTTCAAAATGATCTGTAAATCAAAAGGAACACATTCTTTTATTAAATGGGAACATTCAAAGAGACAAGTTGATCAATTAGAAAGCTGTCACTCTACTTTTTATGTTGATGGTTTGTCAGTGCATCATGAAGCAGTCAATGCAGTAGATTTAAGGGCAAAGAATGAAGTATTTTTTATGGCTCAGATAAATGGCAATCCCATAGAGCTCAAAGTTGACAGAGGTACAAAGTCAATGTTATGTCTGCAGAAACATTTGCTAGAGTATATGCTGGTGAGAAGTTTGATTTGGCAAAGTATGCAAAGCTTGTTGCTTATGGTAGTGAAGAGATTAAAACTGAAGGCTCAGTAGTACTTTCATGTTGCTGCTGGGAGAAGCTACAACTTATTATTTTATATGGTCAAAAGGGCACATACAGCCATTATTAGGGCTCAGAGACAGTTTGAAAATGGGGCTGCTTTCATTTAATAAGGAAGTCCATCATGTTAGTTTGAAAGACCACTATTCTAATTTTTTCCAGTATATTTTTTCTACCTATGCTGATCTTTTTGAAAAAAAACTAGGCAAGCTTCCAGCTGTGTACTCCATGAAGTTAGACCCGGATGTCAGCCCAGTTGTCAGGCCAGCCCGGTAAGTTCCAGTAGCTATGCAGAACAGAGTCAAAGCCAAGCTAGATAAAATGGTGCAGCAAGGTGTAATTTGTCCAGTTGAAAACCCTACTGAATGGGTATCCTACATGCTGGTAGCTGATAAGAAAAGCTCAGATGATATCAGAATATGTATTGATCCACGAGATTTGAACAAAGCACTGAAAGGACCTCATCACCCAATGTATACAGTCGAAGAACTTGCAGCTCTGATGCCAAATGCCACTGTTTTTTCTGCCTTACATGCAAAGAGTTCATTTTGGCAAATTTTGCTTGACAAGAAATCCTCACTACTTAATACAGTTGGTACTCCTTTTGGCAGGTACAGATTTTTGAGAATGCCATTTAGGATAAATTCTGTCAGTGAAGTCGTTCAGCGTGCAATCGAGCAAATATTTCCTGTGTATCCAATGTGCTATTATAGTAGATGATATTTTAGTAGGAGGTAATAGTGAAAGTGAGCATGACAGAAACCTCAAGAATGTTCTGGAAAGAGCACGTCAAGTGAATCTTAAGCTGAATCCTCAGAAGTGCAAGTTCATGTTATCAGAAGTTACTTATGTTGGTCATTTGTTTACCAGTTCAGGCTTATGACCAGACGCTTCCAAGCAAACAGCCATTCTTGAGATGCCAGCTCCAGACAATGTTCAAGCCCTTCACCAGTTTCTTGGCATGGTTAACCATCTAGGCAAGTTCACTTCAGACTTAAGCCAACTAGCAGCACTGCTTAGAGAGCTGACATGTAAAGATGTATCCTGATCATGGTTGGAACAGCACCAGAGACCATTTGATGTCCTGAAACAGAGACTTTCCAGTCCACCAGCTCTCAGATACTATGATGTTCACAAACCAGTTGCTCTTTCCTGTGATGCTTTGAAATTTGGTCTTGGTGCAGTCATTCTTCAAGAGGATCATAATGGAACTCATAAATAAAGACATAGGGAACTTGCAGACTTTGGATCCAACCCAGTTTGGCTTTGTCAAAGGCAGATCATGCCTTTTAAACTTGGTTGACTTTTTCGAGACAGTCACCAAGGCCATTGATGAGGGAAAGGCAGTCCATACAGCCTACCTTGACCTGGCAAAGGCCTTCGACACAATACCCCACTCAGGTATCATCAAAAAACTCATCAGCTTGAATGTAAACCCATACATCACAAGATGGGTTGCAAACTGGCTAAGTGACAGAACCCACAGGGTCAGAGTTGCTGGAGCCATGTCAGACTCAAAGCCTGTCACAAGTGGTGTCCCACAGGGCTCAGTCCTGGGTCCACTCTTGTTCGCATCTACTTTTCTGAAGTACAAGCAAACACAGGAGGGTTATGGCTGACAAAGTTTGCAGATGACTGCAAACTGGGCGCCATAGTCGAAAACACATCTGACACAGATATCCTTCAGAAGGGCCTCACAGAAACGGATAACTGGTGCCAGAGCCATGGCCTAAAGTTAAATGCCAAGAAATGCATAGTCATACCTTCGGGAAAACAAGGTTACCCCCAGCTACCATATAGGTGGCAATCCACTGAGCACAAAAGAAGTCATCAGGGATCTGGGGACCCAGGTTGACAGTAGCCTTTCGCTTGACACTCATGTTGCTAAAGTAGTTAGGAAAACATTCTACATTGCCAACCTGATCATGAAGGGATTCACATCTAGATCAAGGGAGGTCATCGCCCCTGTACTCATCACTCATTAGACCTATGATTGAGTACAATGCCCCATTCGGAATGTATCTGACCAGACACCTGCAGCAGCTGGAAAGGCCCCAAAAGTTCCTCACCAAAAGGATAAAGGGTCTCAAAAATATGTCTTATGCTGCCCGACTGAAAGAACTCCAGCTCTATTCAGTCTCATACCGCTTGCTCAGAGGTGACCTGTGCCTGACATATAAGGCCATGTCAAACCCTGATTTGATGAATATGCTTCACCTCAAAAATCTAGATCCCTCAGAACCACAAGGGCGGGAGACTTAAACCTTGACACGGTTATTAATAGAACATGCTGGAGGGACAGATTCATCACCCAGAGACTCCCTATGCTGTGGAACAAAATCCCGGTACATGTGAGGCAGAGCACCTCACTGGCCTTGTTCAAGAGGAATCTTGACCAATGGATGGGGGATCGCAGATATACCCCAGGGATTACTTCAGTGTCACTGCTTGACAGAGGCACAGCAAAATAATAGGCATAGTTTTATTCAAACTAAAGGGGTGGCGAAAGCCAAATAACTATGGGCTAGGCTTATAAATGCCCTTGGGCAGATAGCCTAGTATGAACCTATGAACCTATGAACCTAAGAGGGTCACCCTGTTGCCTATGCATCCAGAACTCTAACCCAAACTGAAATGCAGTATGCTCAGATAGAGAAAGAGGTTTTGACAATTGTGTTTGCATGTTTGAAGTTCCATGATTATGTTTATAGCAGACCTATGCAGATCGAAACAGACCACCAACCTCTAGTCACTATCTTGATAAAGCCTATGCATACAGCTCCAGCCAGATTACAATGTATGATGTTGAGATTGTAGAAGTATAATTTCAATCTTGTCTACACAAACGGCAAACTTCTTTATCTCGCTGATACTTTATCCAGATCACCCAGAAATACCACTGAACAGCAGGAGAATGGGTAACTTGATTTTGAAGTCATGGAACTGAAAATTTTTTTTTCAAATCTGTATGTCACAAAAACATGATTCTGTTATTATTGTTAGCAGTACGTCATTAATGTATCATACTATATGCTGAACATAGCATCCAAATTTTGTTACTGTATTTGTCTTGCCTTTAAGGCCTGAGTCATGGTTGAAAAGGGTTCTTGGACCAGATCACTTAACTGGTTAACAAATGTAAAATCTGAAATCTCCTAGGACAGTGTTTGAATCACTGTAGGGGGACTTTGTTTAAGTATGCCTTATGGGTTATATAGAGAGGGTTCTGTAGTTGGTTATGATACGGTAAGCATTCTTACCGACGGTAAGTAAGATGTGAAGCAGCTCAAAATCATTGTCTTGCCTTATGAGTCCTAATTTGATCAAACTTCTTAGGAATTTAGTCATATGACCAGCTACAACAGAATCATTCCCAGAGGTGGATCTGAATTAGTGGTAGGCAGTAAAACCTTGTATGGACAGGAAAGCTATTACCACAGTGAAACCATGTCTCAGTAGCAATGCAGATAACAATATTTTCAAGAGTCAGGAAGCGTTGCAGGGAGTTCAATTTCTTACTGAAGCACAAGGAAATAATTTGTTGTGCTGACACAATGCAAACAAAAACATTTATAAAGCATTTATGAAAACATGAAATCTGTCTGTATATATACTTACATTGTTACTAGCCATCATTTACAGTGAGTGAATAAGAGAGATAGAAAGGATGTGGTTAATTTAATCCAATGAGAGACTGAATGTTGTTCAGCCAAGATGGTCAGAACAAACTAGCTTCTGATGAAAAGTATTTTCCACTTGGGGTAAATGTTTCCCATGCAGGGATTGTGCTTCCAGCACCCCATCTGACTCATTTAACTACCTCCAAGGCTGCCAAACCTTGGAGATAAATAACACCTCTGATGGAAGCCATTTGGTCTAAAGGTGTAGCTTTGAATAAATAAATGCATACGGAAACTAAATGAATGTTTTACAGTTTTCTATATTTACTGTTTTTACATAGCTGATAATTACTAGCATATAAATCAAGATCTTTAAGATCGACTTGGAGGGCTTCACACAGATACAAATGTGATTAGATAAAGTATAAATGAACTACCTGAATATGTTGAACACAACTTCCCTCTTTCATATTTTATGATCCCGAGCAAATCATTGAATTACTGTGATATACGCTAAAATTAATTCCTGCAAAATACATTGTTTAGTAACTAAAATTTAAAGAAAAAGTGTGAGCTCCCAGAGCTGCTTGATTTACTAGATTTGAGATTTTCCAGGATGTGAATAATTCATGTGACTGAAGTAACTGGTTCATGGAGGCATATAAGACAGAAAAAGTAAATGCATTCATACATAATCAGATACTTTTCCTAGTGAAAACGCTAATAATATGAAATCTAAAATTGCATAAGCAAATATACATTGTATCAGATACTTTTGCAAAACATACTGCATCCATTTCCCATTTATTTGTGAAATCCTTTTATAGTATAAAATGCAGTGTCCATGTATTTAGTGCAGTTGGAACCATAACATTCTCTTAAGTATTCATAGCCACAGAAATGCTTTATGCTTTATAATCTAACCAGACACTGCATAAAATAGTCATATCAGCTTTTGTAAAATGATTGCTTCATTGGGGAGGGGGTAAAAGCATAAAGGAGGAACAGAACAATTTTGCATCATTAAATGCTGTTATGTCTTTATGATTTAAGGCTCATTCAGCAATGTGGCAAAGAAATTACATCAAGTGACATGCTGAGACAGGAATATGATACAGAAGCATTAAAAGGACAGGCTCATTGATCAGAGTTAGTTTGGCCAAGAGCAGTCCAGACTAATATTTTGGATCAGATTCTGTTTGTGCAAATGGTTGGGGTAAACTGAAAGTAATACATTTGTGTCAATGGTACACTGAATGGCCAGTCATTTGGCTGAATTTGATTGATGTAGTACCTGTACATATCACCAATGTTAGGATTAGAGTTGCTCTTTGGGTTGAGGATAGGACTAAGGTTTTTGTTTCACTGGGTTTAGGGTTATGTTTACAAGTACGCTTGAAGTTAAAGGTTGCAGTTAGTTTTAGGGCTGGTGTATGAAACACAAACCATGTTAAAGAGTGCAGTGGCAACTGCAGACCACATAGGAATACTGGCTTCTGGGTGGTAAAGTAGGGTAGTACATAGCTTGTAGAAATGAGTAGCAGTTCTAGATGAGACACACTGTACACAGAACCCTGAGCAAGTTACTGAGTATGTTCCATGAAGTAAAGGTCAAAAAGGAGAAAAGAAACAACCCCTGATGGCTACCTAAATGACAGCCCATCTCAGTTGGCTCTTATCCCAATGTAGAAGAATGAATGAATGAGCCAGCTGGCTAAGAAGGGGGCTGATGGTATTACATTCTATGCATTTTCAATGAATATGATTTAAAAAAATAGCTTCAATTTATTTTATTTTATTTTCTGACAATCACATATTGTTACTTTCAAAACTGGATAAAAACTTACACCATTAACTCATTAAAACACAGCAGCACAAGTATTAATAAGTAAGTACATGTACATTATTGTTGTAAAAAATAACACTATAATATTATAGATACAACTGTAAGAATAACATGTCCATGTTCATCTTACCAAGCATCATTAAAAAGAACACACAAGAGAAGGAACTTACAAATACTGTGAGCACTTCAGTGATATTTTTTTCTGTAAATTGTAGCTGCCCTGAACTGCAGTTCAGACATCTGTCATTCTCCTCTCCTGAGTTAAAACTTATAACGAAACATAGGCACTGTGCCTGGTGCATGTAAAAAAGAAATTACTGATGACAGCAGTGTTTTCATCTTTCTGTTGGTTAAGATAACAAAGGCCATTGTTTTTAACATCATGCGTGCTAAATAATTCATCATATTATTCAGCTCACAGAAGACAACAGAAAAAGTCTTAACAGGACCTCTTATAGTATATATCAATTTATTCTTCAGGCCTGACTTAAGGATATGTCATTATTTCTTATCTATTAGATTTAGATGTTATTCCACAGACAGCTGGAGATATCATATAGTAATATTTTTACATCAACTCATTCATAATGAAGTCAGCTCCATCCTATTCCATTTAGACATCATATTCATTCTGTCTTTCTTGGCACTGTGCAGAGGGCTGTAAAAGGAAACTTCTGCTACACATTGGCAGACACACACACATGCACATACCTTATCTGAAATAGTCTGGCTTATGCCAAAAAAGGTTACACTTAAGTAGCCCTGTGGCACAGAGGGATAAAGCCCTTGCTGTAACCCACACAACCTATATTCAGTTAGCAGCACAGATGCTAGTGGGGTCTCAGGGGGAGGATGGGAGAGAGTGGCCAATGTTCCTCATCATGGTGGATAGGAGGCAGCCTAAAGACTCACTACAATATGCAGCATACTGACTTTGCCAGCTCCCTGCTGCATGGGCACTGAGCTACTCAGTTGGGAGGTTGCACATGCATCTCCCAAGGGCAGCAATCCTTGAGTTGCCAAGGCTGCCATGAGACAACAGGAGTTAGGACACACTCACCAGCTTTGCACCAGCATATCTGATTTCTTAACTGGTCCCGGAGTAAGGCCAGGTTGAGCCTGCAGGAGGCTTAGAGAGCCGATAGACCTGGTGAATGAGGAAAGGTGCAGTGGGCTGTTGACAGTCAACTGCAGGGGAGGAGGAAAAAAGGGTTTAAACTACTTATAAATTGCTCATATATTAAACAATAAAAAAATGTAAATATTGATTCAACCAGGTGCTGACATTAGTAACCTGTCATGTTACCTTAAGCTCCATAAGCCCAATATCATTTTCCTTTATACTGTTTCCCTTGCAATGCATGCACACTCTATATGAAACTATGTATTACTACAATTACTGTTTAAACCAATACATTATTATACACTTGTGTATTGTTTATTTTCATTTGATTCTGGCTTCTGAATGTTTTCTGTGTAGAATTTGCATGTTGTCCTAGAGTCTGTGTTGCTCTTCTCCAGGTTCTGTGTTGCTCTTCTCCAGGTTCTGTGTTGCTCTTCTCCAGGTTCTGTGTTGCTCTTCTCCAGGTTCTGTGTTGCTCTTCTCCAGGTTCTGTGTTGCTCTTCCCGGGTAGCCATATTTCTTCGCATACTTCCAAAAGTTATCTTACATAAGATTCTGCTGTGGAATTTTTTCTTCTTGGGCCTTCTGTTCCAGATGTCTAATCACCTTAAAAAAAGTCACTTGTGGTCAGAATAACCACCAGAATGGCCTTCCTCCCTTCCATCCATCCTTCTCTAACCTTCTTTCTCTGATTAACTTTATTATCTCTCCTCCTGAGTGCTTACAGCATTACCTTCCTCATTTTCTCTACCACTGACACTGTACAGTTTTTCTGCTGACTACTACCTACTGTATGCCTAGTTACCTAACCATCACTCATCATGCCCCCCAGTTCTGGAACATGTATAAACTGCCTGATTCATTATCTTATTTCTTAAATCCTGTCTTACTAAGTGGCGTTAGATGAATGCCATTCGTATTTCATCCTGTTTCTCTGTCTCTCTGAGCGCCTGCGTCAATCTTCAGCACTCCACTGGCATAGAAGTCCCAATACCTTGCTTTATGTGCAAGTCTCCTTTTACACATCTAGTTAATCACTTCACCCTTAGGCTTTTGAATACTGGCCAAGGTTCTTGCCACCCCCATAGTGCCTTTTTTAGGCAAGGCTCAAAAGACAAACCCACCACCTTAAATGGCACAAGTAACCAAAAACTGAGGGTAATGCTACTCAACGCCAGAAGTCTAAACCTCAAAATGCATGCACTCAAGGCACTCCTCAGTATGGAGAACATCGAAATCTGTGCAGTAACAGAAAGCTGGTTTAAGGCTCCTTAGAGCACTCCAGCACTACTAGGCTATAACTCATACCATACCTTTTGGCCACAGAACCAGGACCGAAACACAAAAGGCAAGGGTGTATCCATATTCATCAAGGATACCCACACCTTCAGGTTAGTGGTGCAGCAGAATGCATCAGAGATCATCCATGTGCAACTAACAATGAGCAAAACTGCAATCCAAATTTTAGCTTGCTACAGATCACCCACCATGGCCCAGGACTCCCATTCCGCATTTCTG
The DNA here is from genome assembly GCF_019279795.1 of Protopterus annectens. Lineage (NCBI taxonomy): Eukaryota > Metazoa > Chordata > Ceratodontiformes > Protopteridae > Protopterus > Protopterus annectens. The sequence goes on along the minus strand of NC_056748.1, from coordinate 936,782,236 downwards.
GAGACAATGGGAAATATGAAGATCCTACCAAACACCCTAATACTGGGTGATTTCAATTACCCAAACATAAACTGGGAGATCTACTCAAGTACTAACTCCCTTGCCCAACGCTTCCTAGACTTTATAAACTCAAAAGCCCTGGATCAACTGGTCAACACCCCCACAAGAGGGAACAACATATTGAACCCGGTCATCACCAACATGGGTGGCCGGTGTTCCACACTGGAGGTCAACCCCTCACTGGTTAGATCAGACCATAGACTAATCACTCTGGATAGCCACATTCCACCCCCACCCCCAATCAAGAGTATTAAGCAAACTTCATGTCACTTAAGACCGAGGTGGAAAGGTTCACAGCCCCCATGCTAAAGGACAATGCTGTCCAAGCTACTGAAACCTTTACAAAGGCACTCTATGAGCATCTGCAGGAATGCATGGATTGTGCTATCCCAAGTAAAACCAAGACTCACTCCTCCAAGAAAAGGAAACGAGTCTGGTGGACCCCTGCCATAAACAAGCTATACAACATAAGGAGGAAACTAGTACAGAAAAGAGTAAAATCCCAAGAAGGAAAGACATCCCTGATCAGTATCAGCAAGAAACTGCGATCCCTCATCAAATCATGCAAGGCTAGTTTCGAAAGAAAAATTGCCAATGACTCCAAAGATAACCACAAAGCGTTCTTTAGCTATGTCAAGAACCTAAGTGAAAACTCTCAGATCTGCTCTGAGTTAGTGCAGAATGGCACAAAATACACTGAACCGACTGATATTGCCAACATTCTGGCAGACAGGTTTAGTGCAAACTTCAACATCCTCTCACCCCCTAAAGGGCCCATAACCATACCAGAAGAATGTAGGGCCCTATCAATCACCAACACACAGGTTAAAACAGCCCTATCCAAAGCCAAAAACACAGCTTCAATGGGACCGGATGGTGTCCCAGGCTGTGTCTTACAAGAGCTCCAAAATGAACTAACCCCTCACTAAGCACACTGTTCAAACTCAGCCTCTCTACAGGCTATGTACCCACAGTGTGGTGCACAGCAACAGTTATCCTGCTCCACAAAGGTGGAGCCACAACAGACCCCAGGAACTATTGCCCTATAAGCCTGACTAGCCTGGTCTGCAAGGCTATGGAACACATCATCCTGGAACTCATTAACAGAGACATTGGGAGCCTCAAAACCCTGGACCCTACCCAGTTTGGCTTTGTTAAGGGCAGATCATGCCTCCTAAACCTGGTGGACTTCTTTGAGACAGTTACCAAGGCATTAGATGAGGGAAAGGAGGTCCACACAGCCTACCTAGACCTCGCAAAGGCTTTTGACACCATTCCCCATTCTAGTATTATAGACAAGCTCACCAGCTTGAACATAAACCCCTACATCACAAGATGGGTTGCCAACTGGCTCATGGATAGAACCCACATGGTGAGAGTTGCAGGCTCTACGTCCGACTCTAAACCGGTTACAAGTGGCATTCCCCAGGGATCAGTCCTAGGACCCCTCCTGTTCGGTATATACTTCTCAGAAGTACAGGCAAGCATAGGAAGACTATGGCTGACCAAGTTCGCAGACGACTGCAAACTATGGGCCATAATTGATTCTCCGGCTGATACAGACACCCTCCAGATGGGTCTCATTGAGACGGATACCTGATGTCAAAATCATGGCCTCAAGCTAAATGCTAAAAAGTACATAGTCATCCCCTTTGGAAAAAACAAAGCCACAAACTACCACATAGGTGGTAGTCCCCTAAATACAGAAAATGTAATAAGGGATCTGGGGACCCAAGTAGATAGTAATCTCTCCTTTGATAATCATATTGCCAAGGTGGTTAGAAAATCCTTCTACGTGGCCCACCTAATCACAAAAGGGTTCACATCTAGAACAAAAGAGGTTATTGTGCTTCTCTACTCATCACTCATTAGATCCATCATAGAATACAAAGCCCCATTTGGGATGTACCTTACAAGACACCTGCAACAGCTGGAAAGACCACAAAAGTACCTCACCAAGAGGATTACTGGCCTCAAACAGATGCCCTATGCAGCCTGACTCAAGAAACTCCAGCTGTACTCAGTTGCATACCGCTTACTCAGAGGTGATCTCTGCCTGACATACAAGGCCATGTCCAACTCAGAATTGATGGGCATGCTCCACCTAAAAAAAAAACAAATCCCGGAGAGCCACACACTCTAGAGATATAAACCTCACCACAACGATAAATAGGACATGCTGGAGGGATAGATTCCTGTCCCAGAGACTCCCCATGCTTCGGAACAGGATTCCAATATACATCAGGCAGAGCCCCTCACTAACACTCTTCAAGAGAAACCTTGATGGGTGGATGGGAAACAGAAATTTTACCCCGGGGGTCACTGCAGTGGCTCTGCTGGACAGTGGCACAGGGAACTAATGGCTCTGCTGGACAGAGGCACAGGGAACTAATCTAAGGGGGTGGCAAAAGCCAACACATTCTGGCTAGGCTTATAAATGCCCTTGGGTAGATAGCCTAGTACTTACCTATGAACCTATGAAGTGTTTTACAAATGCAGTAAAAGTATTTCAGACTCTACAGCATTTAGAGCACTGTATCTTTCTTGTTGTTTTCACTACTTTACATAGTCACTTTACTGAGAATTATATTATTCCTGTTCTGGCATGGAAAGGAAAGCCCTGCAGTTAGTACTGTCACACAGTTATCTTAGTTCAAATAAATAAATGATTACAGGTGGCAAAGCTCACACTGTGTGAATGCATGCACACATCAAAGTTAGAGGTAATACATCCCCCTATTCTCCAAAAAACATGGCTAGCAGGTCTTCATTTAGCCATAGGTTACTGTATGCTCATAAGGTTTCACACTGTTTGAACAGTACTAGTTTGAACAATACTATAAGGGACTCTTGCTGTTCCTGTAAATAGTAGTTGAGTTTTATGCCCTCTAAGTAGCCAGCAGATACATAACAGTATACAGCATACAGTAGCCTGCTCTGTGAAGTGTATATCATCATACTAGGAAAGTAAGGGCTGCTAAATAGAGGGTACCAGCACCAATGCACAGAGAAAGCTATCTTATATCATTTGCATTATGTAACACACCTCAGTGCAAACATGTAGTCTCTCTTGTCAAGTTTTCACATTTCTGTACACCATAATGTACTACAGATGAGTTCTTAGGCAGCTCTAAAGCACTTATTTCATTATTTCTGGGACCGGATGGCTACAGTGGCCTATAATAATGTTTTGACTAAGATACAGTAACCCTAGGAACTACACTGTATGCTTGGTACAGCATGAAAAGATACAAAGTTAAAACTGACCAACTTTAAATGTCCGTTGTTATTGTATGATTCTACTAATTAATATGGCACAATTGGTAACAAACAAGGATGCTTAGTAAAACTGTATAAAGCTGGAGCCTTTTCATTTATTCCCCATGTCACAATTGTAGAATCTGTTCAAGCCACAGTCAGTACAGTATAAATGCAAAAGTGCAAAAATCCATTTATGCCATTTACAGACAATAAGCCAATAATTAAGTCTGACTTTTAGAGCTCTGGACCAGCTGTAGTATGTACTTGATACAAAATATTCAACACTAATCTGTTCTTTTAAAATTAATATAGGTATTACTTGCACTAGTAGTTATAAATGAAAAAAAAGTGCTGAGAATCTAATTACCAAGTGTTAGAAATATTAATTAGGACAGACTATTTAACAAGCATATTGAAATTTGTCTAAACCATACTGCAATATAACGATATGTGTAGGAGAAGCAGGCAGGAATAAGCTATTAAATTCCATTAATCATCAATCCCTTTTTTGCAATTTTCTACATTGGGTCAGGGTGTCACGTGAACTGTTGCCACCTCTCTCAATTCAGTACCACTTTCCTACCTTCTTCAACAGTCATGCCTAACTGTTGCAAGTCCTCTCCTACATGATCTATCCATCTCTTTGTTGGATGTCCATGTTTCTCATACCTTTCTCCTGTCTCTCCCAAATATTTTTCACTAAATCATCATTATATGTCCTCATTGACCCTTTCTGCATCTTGTGCTATTTTAGCTTTTGCTCTGATGCCATCATTTTTTTATCTGTCCCACAGTGTGCATCCTACAATCTGTCTGAGGCACTTTATCTCCATCACTTCAAGCTTCCTCAACAGTTCTGTCTACCCACATTTCTGAACCACACAGATATCAGCAAATATCTATGAAAGGTGAAAAGGTGTAAAACTCACATCCAAGCCTAATCGCCCAGTAGTTTTATGTATGAACAGACCTACTTAACAAAAAGCAATAATCTAACCTATGTCAGAAGTTACCTACTGAGTAAATGGGCAATCCAATGTGCTTTCCCATTATCTTTCTCAAAGAACATAGCTGACAAAAGAGTCACTTCATACAACAGCAGCATTTTTAAAGGTAGTGCCAAAAGAACCTTAAACTACCAGATATCTATCAGAGTTGTGCCTTATGGCCTGTGTTACACCACTGCCTACACACATTCTTTCCTTACGGCACATATTGTTAACCCTCCCCAGGTACAATTACAGTATCTACCAATTCTTCAGGTATCTGTCTTTCAGTTGTCTAGACTGCATGATGAGTTGCAGGAGATGGGCCCGATTCAGAATGGTTACCGTGAGGTGCACAACTTGGGGTAACCATTTCTGATTCAGATACAGCCTTGCCACAGTGATGCAACATGGAAATATGCAGCACCGACCTTGGGCTTTTTCCAAGGCAGTGGTAGATACCAATCAGACAATTTAGGGGAGAGGCATATGCTAATTAGCCATGTGCTCTGTCCTCTGAACTGCCTGCAGTAAGGTATTTAAATTAGCATGGCTGATTCAAGCCACTTTACGTAACTGTCCCTCCACTGTGGCAGACGTAAGTGCTAGGAAGTTTAGTGGTCAGGTAGAGTTAGGTTATGTGTGCATGGCTGCATGTGAAGTACTGCATATGTAACTGTGTATCTGCCAGGAGGATTAGTGAGTAGGTAGGTTAGGGAGGTGTGTATGTGTGTGTATAGGTGGTTGTCATACCTCCAAACACCCCAAGACTAATGTGCAAAGATGTCTACAACATCATGTCAGGGGGCACACTAACCACCAGGGAACAATAGGCAGTGAGGATAAAATATATTTTTGTAATGGCAGTTACACATGATGGGGATGGGAGAACACTGAACACCAGGGATAACTTCTCATGCCATAATGGCATTTAAACATAACAGGGATACAAGGAGAATACTAGATACTAGGGAGAACACTGAAGACGTGGGTCAGGGGGGAACACCAGACACTAGGGATACCCGATATTAGCATGTCTCAAAGGCACTTATTAAGAATTAAAAAAAAATAAAGTTGCAAAGAGAGCCACTAGACACCAGGGATATTATTATAAGCAGATTTCCATAAGTATACTAAAAGGGATTCCAAACTTGTACCTTCCAATCACCCACAGATGATATTAATCCTCTCTGAGACACTAGACACCAGGGATACTATTATAAGCAGAGTTCCATAAGAGTACTAAAAGGGATTCCAACCCTCTACCTTCCAACTACCCACAGATGATATTAATCCTCTTTGCGACACTAGGCACCAGGGATACTGTTATAAGCAGAGTTCCATAAGTGTACAAAAAGGGATTCCAACCCTCTACGTTCCAACTGATCACTGAGAATATTAATCCTCTGTGTGACCACTAGACAACAGGGATGTGTAGAACAATAATTATGTTGAAAAAGTCAACTACAAAATGGGGGAGGATTAGAACTGTGCACCCTCACCATATTAAATCTTGGAATTAACTTGCTGCATTAACTGATAATTAAGTATAATAGGGTTTTCCTAAACATATATGGAGGAGCTCAGACATTAGTTTGTGACATACAAGGGGGAGGGACAGAAAACAGTAGGTATTTCTTTCAGCTTTGTGGTACAACAAGGCATCTAGACAGAGATGAAATTAACTATGGGACAAAATTAGGGATGGATTTTAATTATTCTTCCGAAAAACAAAACAAAAAAAATGCTAGTCTGACAGCTTTTTTTTTCTCTACCCTAGATGTGCTGACGGTTATGAAATCTGAAACTCTGTCTGTTAGTCATGACTGACTGAAATCATTTGTGATTTACAAGGCAGGAAAAAGGAGACATATCTGGGATGTTCTCACAACACAGGGACAGACATGTGGTATGTAGTGTGTGTGTGTGTGTGTGTGTGTGTGTGTGTGTGTGTGTGTGTGTGTGTGTGTGTGTGTGTGTGTGTATTGTGTGAGGGAGAGCAAATGAATGATGGCACCTATGCAAACACTATGTGGCTGCTGCCTCTGTTAAAAACCTCACTTATGGTAGTTACAAGCAATTCAGAGACATGCAAATTAGCCAGTAATGAGGTGTTTCCTCATTGCAGGTAATGTACCACTGAACTGCAAAATACTGCATCATGGAAAGTGATACTTTTTACTGTAGCCTTTAAAGTAAGTGGTGGGATTCTTTATGAATCCTCAATAAGGTCTGTTATTAATTGGTGATTAAAACCATAATAGCTTTGCAATAAATATAATATCACAGAAAAGGTCTTTTTAAAAAGGTTTTATCATCCTACATAAGGCTAACTCTGTCTATAAACAATATTGTGTCTCTTTTTCAGATCTGTGACTCCCAATACATAGAACTCAAAGAAATGAAAGAGGAAAGAAAATGATGAATATAATCTTTTGAAAACCTAAAACCTATATGCAGTGGGTTATTAGCCTAGGAGATAAGGTCCTGTTGCAGGCCTTTGTCTTATCAAAGTAAAAGGAAAATACACTACTACTTGGCTATGAGGTGCTGAAATGCACAAAAACAGCAACGGCTGTCGACAGACAGTCATTTTTAATAAAATACAAATTTCTACATACCATGCCTTGACCAAAGCTCCTTTCATAGATAGACTTATACTACTAGCAATATTGACACTGCAGGACACAAAAATAATCTTTGATATATTAGAAAATTACACAATCTTGGCATAATACCCATAACTGAAATGTTATAAGTAAGTTACTGTCAACAAATGTATCATTTTAGAACAAAGCAGAGTTTTGTTATTTAAAGGCAATTGCACAGCAGAAATTAGTTAACTACCGTTGAATTTACCTGTAATCTACCTATAATCTTACATTATTGTCTCTACTGCTACAAATGCATGAACAATCTAGTAACAGCTGGCAGTTAACTTTAGAATAAAATTAAGAATCCAAGGTTTAAAGACAACCAAAATCTAAAATTAAGAAAAACATGATTGAATTTACATATATTAATGTATCTTAAAACTGTCCTGGCCATGCTTATGGTATAGTTCTTGTTTCGATCTATACCCAGAGTACTGCCTATGTCCCTATGGACAGAGACAGTCTGTAAAATGACTCAGGGCTCCAACACCTAAAGATCCACTACCCTGATACTACCTCATCCCATATCTGGGGAAATTAGATCAAATAATGTCAATGCTACATGTCATATGTTTTCTTGGAAGCATAAACATGTTTAGCCTACCGCATATATAATGTATGGAGTAATAATTCAAAACTCAACATCCATTCATGTAATCCAGATTCTTAACTGTTAATATCTTTTTAGTAAACCTCATTTGAACCTTCTCTGTACTGTTAAGTTGACCGGCACTATATGAGAAGAAAGTACTTCTGTGTTCAAGGATTTGTCTAACATATATTTTATATGATGTTATTATGCATTTAACATTTCTTGTAGAAATATTTTTGTATATAAAACCTAGTTTCTTCAATGCACTCGGCTGTACAGTCTCAGCATGAGCTTCCAAAGAAAATTTAACAGAAATCATAATATCCAAATCTTTATAACTGCTAACATCAGATGATAATACAAATGAGGAAATATCTATTGGCTTCCTTATCAAGATTGCACTTATTCCTATTCAGAAAAAAACAGAGAACACCAGATACCTTTTCTAATTTACATCTACACACTTTGACAGTTGTCACCCTTTTAAACAAAAGACCAGCCTGGTGAAAGGCCAAAGGGTGCAACTGATGAGACTGGTATTACAAGGCGAAACATTTAATAGAGAACTTGACTTCTTAAAAATGTTACTGAGTGACAGAGGATATCTGAAAAACATCCTCCAAAATATAGGTGATAAAGTGTTTGAAGGTAGCAGTGGTAAGTTGCACCAATTTTAAAAGTGGTCTTTACCAAAGAGTTAAGGGAAATGGACAATGGCGCATTTAATAAGGCAATGGTTTTAATTTATTCTTGTTATGTCTTTTATTGAAAAACATTATTTTGAAAAATTGACACTTGTTAACCCCTTTTTAAATACTGAAAATTATGTCATAGCCATATTTTATATATAGAAAGGAGAAGATTTTAAAAGACTATTTTAAAATTCAAAGGGGTATGTCATGTTGATTTCAACAGTTTCTTCAACAAGAAAATATTGTGAGTGCAAAATATGCACTTTCATTTACATCACACTTTGTGGGAATACCCCAGCCCTACTGAAACAGACTTACAACTTTCATGAACTAATTGCAATACAAAAGCTGTGGTTAATATTATCACCCGCACGATATGTTTTGCTATAGGCAAAATGGAAAGAAGTCTAAAATGATGGACTTATTAATATTTATAAAAGAAAATGGATGAAAGGAATGCTTTAAGCAAACATTCAAGAAATTGTGAAGTGTTTAATAATAAATTAATTTTCTTTTTATTAGCCAGAATAAGTGCAGTGGAGATAATAAGGCATAGGTTCATAGGTAAACAATAGGCTGTCAATCTACAAACTATAACAAGCCTAGCCAAAAATCAGAGATCAGAATCAAACCCTGTACTTTGTATCTATGAGGTAAATACCTTAATCATTGTGCTAATTATTATACAAAGAGGAAATTGTACTCAATGACAGGTCTGATGAATGCCGAATACAGTGGAACAATTACTTCATTGGACCTAGATGCCATACCTTTGTTTATAAGTTGCACAAATAGAAAGATTTCCTCACAACTGTAAACACGTTATGGTCAAAGGCTAGATTACTATCTGTGTGTGTCCTCAAGTCCCTGATTACTGAGTCAGCTCTAAGAGGTGTGTTGTCAATATGATAATTACCAGGGGTGGATGAATTCCCAAAGGATACTATTATGCATTTCTTGGCATTTAGTTTTAGTCCATGGCTCTGACACCAGTTGTTTGCCTGTGTCAGTCTTTCCTGAAGAACATTTGTGTCGATGTGGGATTCAATGACAGCTCCTAATTTACAATCATCTGCAAATTTAGTTTTCCACAGACCACTGACATTGACCTTGACTTCAGAGAAGTAAGTGCTAAAAAGGAATGGTCCAAGGACTGATCCCTGAGGGACTCCACTTATGACTGGCCTCTTTGTAGAGGTGGACTCCCCAGTTTTAGCATCCTGGGTCCTGTCTGTGAGCCAACTGGCTACCCACCGGGTGACATACAGGTTTGTACCTAACCTCCTGAGTTTGTCAACAATGCCTGAGAGGAGTATTGTGTCACATGCCTTGATCAGGTCAAGTGAAGCAGTGTGAACCATTTTGCCCTCATGTATTACTTTGATGTCCTTCTCAAAGAAGTCCACCAGGCTGAGTAGGTATGACTTGCCCTTGATGATACCAAACTGGGTTGGGTCCAGTGTCTGGAGGTTTACTACAACATTATTGATCATGTCCATGATAATTCGCATTTGCATATAAGACTAGTAAGACTTATGGGTCTGTACATGGCCCAGCTTTGTGCAGAGGGATGACTGTTGCTGTTCTCCATTGATGAGGCACAAAGCCTATTTGCAGGCTACAGTTAAATAGCAATTCCAAAAGGCCTGATAGGTCATGTTTCATATGACATTTAGAAGGCATCCTGGGATATTGTCTGGGACCATTGATCCAGTGTTCTTGGCCTTAGGAAGAACATTAAGGACCTGTTCCCTAGTGATAGCAGGGGGAGTTATATTTGATGGTATTTCCTGAGAGAAGGTTGAGAGACAGAGAGGGGTAAAGTTGGAGCTGAATTTGTCGGCCAGCAGGTTTGCTATATCTTCTGGCTCAGAGCTCAGTATAGGTGGCTCAATTTACAATGAGCTGTGCACACAACTGTATATTGCTTTTGAGGCTGTGGACATAGCTAAAGAATGCCTTGCAGTTCTCCTTAGCCTGGGAGCCAAATGTATCTCAAATGTGGCTTTGGTAGACTTTATTTGTCCTCTGAGTTGTTTGTTTAGTTTAATGAGAATGCTTTTATCCTGCTAGGTGCTGCATCTCCTAATTTTTGCCATGATTTTCTTCCTTCTGTTATACAGCCTATTGATTTTGGGGCTTGTTTTTGAGTTAGTTCTGTACTTCTTCCTGGTGGGTGCATCTGCCTATATGCAGCTATTAACGGGTCTATACTATAATTTTGAAGGTTTAAAACTTCGAATCACTAAAGATCGAACTTTAGTGATCGAAGTCTTAAACCATCAAAACAAAAAAAAAATACTAAATTAAAAAAATAAACAAATAGTGTGTAGGCAGGGGGGGCAAGCCTCCCTGCACCCCCACACCCCCCTACTTAAATATACCAACTCTGAGAATGCACTACATTGAAGTAAATGGAAATCTCCCCCTACAGAGATTTTCCATTTAAATGTTCGATGTAGTGCATTTTCGGTATTCTCGTGTCGACAATATTGTATTTGATATTGTCAGAGTTCGAGATTTTAATATAGACCCGCTATTAACATGCTTATATAGGGCTTCTGTGAACAGCTCTGCATAAGCAGCAGTCTTCTCATGTTTATGGGGATTTCACATTTTGCCAGGTTATCACTTAATAGCAAGAAGTTAGTTTTAGAGTAGTTCCTGAATATTCCAGGTTTAGCTGGGGGTCCAGGTTTTATTTTTTACTTCAAAGGAGACCATTTTGTGGTCTGACCCTACCAGAGAAGACATTATACTTGGGGGCATGCAGCACTCTCCTTTATTAGTGTCACAGCTTTCCTGTGGACTGGTGTTCTTTTGTTTGGTGTAAGTTTTCATTTTGGGCCACCAATTATATCCATTTGTGGTTGTGAATTATTTATTCTCAATGAACGGTAAGCCTAACATTTTTGCACAGTTTTATCATTTACAAAGTACTAAACTAGAGAAAAGGGTGTTAGGTATCCATAATGAAACTCCACCACTTCCAGAATTTTTCCTTAAATGTCCATATTTTGTATACTCTGGAATAATAATTAATGATTCTAAAATCATCCTTGCTGTTAACTAAGAAATCAATCTTGCAGTTATCTGTGTACTTACAAATTGAGCAATTTGTTTCTATAGGTATGGTGCCAAATGTTACATTATACAGTACAGGACCCAAACTCAATCCTTAAGGGACCCAGATAAATTCCAGTGGGGTCATACTTTGCTCCCTGAATCATAACTCTCTGTGACCTGCCAAGTAACCAATTAGCAATCCATCTGATGAAATAAGGACTGCATTGTAAATCCTTTAATGTTCTATGAATAACAGAGTGAGAAAATAAATCAACTCTAGCAATTAAACCTAAATCAAAAGTGTTAGGAATTTCTTCACAGAAACATGTTAAATTTGTTAGTGTAGAATATCCCTGGATAAAGCCGTGTTGAACAACGTCCTGCAGCTTAAAATTGATTTCATTATCAAATATGATAGATATCTTTCAAAACACTTAACCAAACTAGACATTAAACTTATAGGATGATGATTTTGTACATCAGATTTACTACCTTTTTAATAACAGAAATTAGATTGCTTCCATGAGTACGGAACAGTACCTGTTTGTTATCATTTACTGAAAATAATACACAGTGAATATCTGAATGCATTCAATACATTAACAAAAAGTACCACAGGGATTCTGTCCAGACCCACAGCAGTTGATTTATTATTTTTATTTAATGCAGATCTCAAAATGTCTTGAGTTATCATTGAACATAATGTCTGACTATTCTTCAAGTGTATGTCATTTTGTATGTGTTGTATTGTCTGAATAATTGTTTATTAAATATGTATTAAATATTTTAGCATTTTTTTCCCTTATAATAGTCCCATGTAATTCTAGTTATTTTAATGGTGGAGCTTTGTTACTGATAAAGTTCATTTATTGTTAAAACTATTTTCTTATTATTACAATCCTCTGTCAATAAATTTTCCTAAGTATTTTTTTATATTTGATTTGGTGTTTCAACTCCCTTCTACAATTATTTAACCTCCCTTTATTAAACTTATTAGGGTGTTTCTTGCAGGTTAGCCATAGTCTTTTATTTTTCTTATATAACAAAGGCTCTGTCAAAAAATAAATGTTTTCTTCTTATTTTATGATTTATAAGTCATGGTCTTCTCGACATTGTTCCTCAGGATTCCTTCTAAGTGCCATATCCAAAGGTATTCTTAGGCATCTGTCTGCTCCAGTTTTACTTAATAATCCAATTAAATGCTTATAATCTATAAGATCATCATTATATCTTTTCAGAAGTGAATTAGAGTTGAATGTTGCAGATAAATTAAACAGAACAGAGATAATCAGAGGATCCTAGTGAGGGGAAGACAAGTAAATTACCTATCATGCCCAACATGTCTGTCGCAATAAGATCCAATGTATTATCCCCACTAGCAGCGTTCATATTTACTTGGAACATTCCATAATATCAGAGACTATTTAAAAATTCTTTAATATAAAATTAACTTGTGGTCAGGTTAACCCAGTCAAAACAAGGGTACTGAAGTCTCCCAACAAAATATTATTTGTGCTCCAAACTAGATCTAGTTCAGATATAAATTCCCAACACCTAAAAGCATCTGTATTTGGAGAGCTGCAACATAGAATTAATGTAATAAGATTATTTCTCAAGATATTCTTCACCTGTACGGTTACACATCCAGTTTCATTGTTTACTTATACTAAACTAGAGTCAAGGGTGTTATGTATCCATAATGAAACTCCACCACCTCTAAAACCTTTCTTCATACATACTGTATATGCTCTGGAATGTCAGTTCCAAATTTCTTTTATTGTAATGACAATGCCATCCTCGATTGTCACCATGATCTTCAGTCCCCCCTCCCCTTAGACTCCAAATTCAGGGCACTACTCAAATACCAAGTTAAAGTTCTATTCGATTTACCATCTCCAGTAATGGAGTTACTAGATACTTTGGAGAATCTAAAAAAACCTTAACATTGACAGAAATAATGCTATAAATTATGGTTGACTCATGCCAACTCAGATGATTTCCAAGGTAAAATCCAGTGGAAGCAGTGTGACACACATCTACTCAAGATGTTTTCACACTATATTTCAAGTCACTCTGCTATAAGTTGCAGTTAAGCTTCTTCAGGTGAAACATTTTTACAGTTAAAGTGGGAAAGGCTTCGGAATTCAAGTATTAAAAGAATTTGTGTATTGAGTACATGATCCATTTAGATTACAATAACTTATTTGTGTGTTTTCTTATTAATTTTCATTTCCTTCTTTACTGTATGCTTTGTCCTCTGTTGCTTTTACATATACTTCCTTCTGTTGATCTAAAATTTCTCCCTGTTTCTTAACAGCAAGCTCCATCCCTCACTAAATAAAAATACAGCTAAGAGATAAAGTGTGTTACAGTGAAACTGAAGGCTCAATGCAGGAGCAATGTTCACAAACAAAAAGTAAAATGAGAAATACTAATGATATCAAATAATAATGGTATAAAAAATGAAGAAGGTCTTTGGGTCAACATGCTCTTAAATGAGATCAAGGTGGAGATCTTAAATTCTAAATATTACATGTCGCACATGCAAAATGCAGACATGGAGATTTTAGAAATTAGTTGCTGGTACGGGAAAGTAAATAAGGTTTGGGTTTATAATCAGTAGCTAATATGCATTAAAGTAGTCAGCACTTAAATGTCTGAGAAAGTTTGGCAAAAGCCCCAGGAATTCAGAAAGAACCACTCTGCCAGTGGTAAGAGCTGCAGCCAAAAGGGAATGTTTCAGAGGTGTGGAAAATGTGATTCAGAGACATGTTAGCCACAATGAGGAAAGACATCATTATTAGCTAATTGGTATTTCTCTGAACCACCTATAAGTACAGCAAGTGCAGATTAGTACTTTCCTGACAGCCCATGCATCGCTTTGTCACATTCACACATGCAAACACACATACACTGACATACTGCTTACCTTTCTCTGAGTTAATAAAACATCCCCAACATCTCTTCTTATTTTTGTCCCTGCTCTGGTAAAAAACAAATCCTTACAGTCAATCAGCACTCCCAGACATTAGAGTTTCATTCCTCTCACTGGTCGTGAGTCATGGTGCTAGACCTGTTGCTCTAGTAACTTTTTAAGTGAATCCAAGTAATAGTTTAAAATGTATCATCTGGTGCTCCTCCCAGCTTTGCCTTGTGTTCCCACACACAGATACTCCCTAATCCTCAACTATCCATGATTTCACAGAATGTTCCTGCTGTTGTCTCTGAGTTTTGTAACTCATGGACAGTTCCAGTCATTCAACAATGCCAGACATTAGAGTTTTATACATGTAATTATGTAAAAAAATGCCATTGTATACTAACTCATTAGTTAGCATAGAGGGGTAAGGCTCCAGTAAGAGATGGCTAGAAAGGTGCTTGGCGTGACATCTGGAAAGAGGAAGGAGGACAAGGAGACCTGGTGGTGGAATGAAGAAGTACAGGAGAGTATACAGAGAAAGAGGTTGGCGAAGACGTGGGATTGTCAGAGAGATGAAAAGGTAGACAGGAGTATAAGGAGATGAAGTGCATGGCAAAGACAGAGGTGGTGAAGGCTAAGGATAAGGCGTATGAAGAGTTGTATGAAAGGTTGGACACTAAGGAGGGAGAAAAGGACCTGTACTGACTGGCTAGACAGAGGGACCGAGCTAGTAAAGATGTGCAGCAGGTAAGAGTTACAAAAGGATAATGAGAGAAACGTACTCACAACTGAGGAGAGTGTGTTGAGCAGATGGAAAGAGTACTTTGAGGGGCTGATGAATGAAGACAATGAGAGAGAAAGAAGGTTGGATGATGTGCGGATAGTGAATCATGAAGTGCAGTGGATTAGCAAGGAGAAAGTAAGGACAGCTATGAAGAGGATGAAGAATGGAAAGGCTGTTGGTCCAGATGACATACCTGTGGAAGCATGGAGGTGCTTAGGAGAAATGGTAGTGGAGTTTTTAACTAGATTGCTTAATGAAATCTTGGAAAGTGAGAGGATGCCTGAGGAATGGAGAAAAAGTGTTTTGGTACCGATTTTTAAGAATAAGGGTGATGTGCAGAGCTGTAGTAACTACAGAGGGATTAAATTGATCAGTCACAGCATGAAGTTATGGGAAAGAGTAGTAGAAGCTAGGTTAAGAAGGGAGGTGATGATTAGTGATCAGCAGTATGGTTTCAGGCCAGGAAAGAGCACTACAGATGCAATGTTTGCTCTGAGAGTGTTGATGGAGAAGTACAGAGAAGGTCAGAAGGAGCTGCATTGTGTCTTTGTGGACTTAGAGAAAGCATATGACAGGTTGCCTAGAGAGGAGCTGTGGTATTGTATGAGGAAGTCGGGAGTGTCAGAGAAGTATGTAAGAGTGATACAGGATATGTACAAGGATAGTGTGACAGCGGTGAGGTCTGAGGTGGGAGTGACGGATGTGTTTAAGGTGGAGGTGGGATTACATCAAGGATCAGCTCTGAGCCCTTTCTTATTTGCAATGGTCATGGGCAGGTTGACAGACAAGATCAGACAGGAGTCCCCGTGGACTATGATGTTTGCAGATGACATTGTGATCTGTAGTGAGAGTAGGGAACAGGTGGAAGAGACCCTGGAGAGGTGGAGATATGCTCTAGAGAGAAGAGGAATGAAGGTCAGCAGGACTAAGACAGAATATGTGTGTGTGAATGAGATGGAGGATAGAAGAATGGTGAGGATGCAGGGAGTAGAGGTGGCGAAGGTGGATGAGTTTAAATACCTGGGATCAACAGTTCAGAGTAATGGTGAGTGTGGACGAGAGGTAAAGAAGAGGGTACAGGCAGGATAGAGTGGGTGGAGAAGAGTGTTAGGAGTGATTTGTGACAGACGAGTACCAGTAAGAGTGAAAGGGAAGGTCTACAAGAGGGTAGTGAGACCAGCTATGTTATATGGGTTGGAGACAGTGGCATTGACAAAAAGGCAGGAGTCAGAGCTTGACATGGCAGAGCTGAAGATGTTAAGATTTGCACTGGGTGTGACGAGGATGGACAGGATTAGGAATAAGTATATTAGAGGGTCAGCCCAGGTTGGAAGATTTGGAGACAAAGCCAGAGAGGCAAGATTACATTGGTTTGGACATGTGCTGAGGAGGGATGCAGAGTATATTGGGAAAAAGATGCTAAGGATGAAGCTGCCAAGTAACAGGAAAAGAGGAAGGCCTAAGATAAGGTTTATGAATGTGGTGAGAGAGGACATGCAGGTGGTTGGTGTGACAGAGCAAGATGCAGAGGACAGGAAGAAATGGAAACAGTTGATCCACTGTGGCGACCCCTAACAGGAGAAGCCGAAAGAAGAAGAAGAAGAAGAGGGGTGAAGCTCCTACATGACAAGCTTTTTCTGTGTCAAGAGTGTAGGGTTTCAAACTTCTCAAACACATCTTTACATTTAACTTTTGTTTATTTCCAAAGACTTAAGGAAATATGTTAGAAGTATCCCTGGTGTCTAGTGGATTAGCAAACATTTTAATAACTGTGAGTGAGGGTACAGGGTTTGAATCTTTTCAAATGACTCTATGGCATGCTATATAGCATATCCCTGGTGTCCAGTGTTCCTACACTCAATGTCTTTCGTGCTACAAAATGTTGTTCTTTCAAGTGCATTTATGGCATACTAAACAGAATGTCACTGATGACTAGTGTTCCCCCTGCTCCATATCTTTTGTGCTATAAAATGTTGTTCCATTATGTTTTACATGACTTTAATACATGATATAAAACCATATCCTTGGTGTCATAGCTCTCAACTGTAGAGATCTTTGCAGAATATCCACATTTTTTACTCAGATTTTTGGTCTGTTTCTCATAAAACTAGTTTTCTGGGAAATTACTGAGGACTGAAGTCAGACAATAATGGCAGACATTTGATTTTCAGACTTAACATCCTTCATAAAATTCATGCTAATTCAAAACGTGTTATTCTATTAACTTTCTAAGTCTATAAGAGGAAAATTTAAAAAGTGCCCCTATTTTTGGCCTTTGTCCCTCCATTATTTGTTGCTTTGTCCAGATTTCTTGCTCTAAGAGGTTGAGAAGTATGCTTGGTGTCTAGTGTTCCCCAGATTTGTTTGTTAATCTACAAGAGTGTGGAAGTATGACGCATTCATGCATGCACACACAGACAGACTCACATTGCACACGTGCTCTCACACACACACACACACACACACACACACACACACAGCCCCTACCCCACCACCTCCCTTAAGTATATATATATATATATATATATATATATATATATATATATATATATATATATATATACACAAGCACACTTGTGGCCTCCCATCCCACTGCATTCAATTAGACACCCGCAAACACACTACATGTCCACTAAGCTCCAATGTACTTACCTCTAATGCAATCTCACCTACTGGAAACAATGGGTGAAGATGAGCTTTTGGGTGTGTTCATTGATACAGCCACCCAAGGTAACTTATGCAGTTGAGCAATTCTCAGGCATTTCTGGAGGACAGCACATGGCTAATTAGCATAGGTCACTCCCTCAAAATGCCTTATAGGCCACAGAGACAGCCCACCATGGTGTTGCAGCACTGCATACTGTGGTAATGATGTTACTGAATCAGGAATGGTTACTGTGAGGTATACACCAGGCTTATACCTCAGGGTAACTTTTCTGCTTGGTTTTATAACATAATGGAATGTATACTTTGTATTTTTCATGTGATCGTTGCATTTCCCTTCATACTGTTCCACCACTTAACTGATTCATTAGCTTGCTTTCTCTCTTATGAGGTGCATCCAGCTCCTAGTGTGACCCTGCAGACAGCCGTCACTATCCACAGGCAAAGGGAAGGAATGGAATTGGGTTACCAGGGCTTTTGTTTCTGTATCTTACACACATGCCCTCACACCTACTGTCAGTTTAGAGTTCCCAATCCACCTTGCTTCATGTCTCTGTAATGTGGATGGAAGCCAGAGTACCATAGAAAACCCACAGAAACATAAGGAGTACATGTTGACTGCTCAGAAACACCCCAGACAAGAACTAAACTGGAAAACCTCATGTTGGGAGGTGGGAATGCTACCCATTGTCTACTGGACTGCCATAACTGATTCATTACTGTGTTTTAAAGAGTTGATTTTCATGCTGTGTGAAGAAATAAAACAGAAACAGTTTGTTAGTTTGAAAGCTTGTCAGTCATTCTGTCAATATAATACCTTTCACTGTTTATTCAAAATTACATTATTTTATTTTCATTAGTATTTTTCAACCAATGTTTGCAGTAAATCTGGAATATAGGTTATCCGTACTAATGAGAGGCACTTAATTTCTTCCTTGTTGCTACCTAAAAAACTTTATCAAGTATATCTACAAACAGGCATGATATAAGAAGCCACAAGTATCAGGACTCCCTTTCCCTTTGCATTACACACATACATTTATAGTTTCTTTTGAGGACAATTGACCTCATCAAGTACATTGATTATAGAAACTATCTTAAAGTGTTGAAGAATCTTTATTTTATCCTTTCTACACTCTCTAACCACCTGACCACCCAGGCACTGACCACAACCAATCTAATGATGTCATGCCTTACAGGATCACGCTTTTTTTTTTACTCAAATATTTTTTATTTTGAAATAAAAAACAAAAATTTTAATTACAATTAAATAAATTGAATAATTAATTAACTATTTACAATATTTACATTTGGCTTCACATAAGTAGACTTTAGATAGTATTTGATATAAACAAGTAATAATAAGTCAAAGCAAATAATAAATATGGTATCATGAAGTGACCGAGATCGATTGTAAAGTGTCAATCAATGACAGAACTTTCTTCCATGAATTATTAACTAATGGCTTAGGGGATATTCTTAGTTCTTTGACTTTATTTCCATTGATGCTGTCTTTTTCAATAGACATAGAAAGTCTTCCATGGCAGGTGATATGTTAGAATTCCATTTCCTGGTTATACATTTTCTAGCTCTTGTGAGTATTGTCCACAGTTGATATAAATTTGTTTTATTCATGGGAGGATCTTCATTTATATTCAATAAAAATCAAAGCTTTAGTCATAACAAATATGTCTGTGAAAATTGCTTGTAAGAAATTATTAACATCATTCCAAAATGTTTTTATCTGCATACAATCATAAAAATATGAGACCAATCAGCTTTAGAGACTCGTTGACATCTCCAACATAACCCTTTACTAGAAGTATGATTTTTGAAATTTTTTCAGGAGTTAAGAAGGATCTATGCAGACATTTCCAAATAAATATTCTCCAATACTGAGAATATGATGTTAATTTAACTGATAATAATATGTTATATTTATTCTCTGAAGATAGAGGTATTGATATTCCATTAGTAATAAATTACCAATAAGTTGTTTTTGGGGCTGATTTATAATTTTTTTATTATATTGTATTAATATGAAATCTCATTTCTCATAGTTGCATTATTATAAATAATTCCAAACAATCCACTTATGAATTTTGGAGGATTTTTAAAGAAAGAGTTAGTTATTATTCTACATAGATCCTTGGAGTATGTCAAAACATTCTGTAATAATAACCAGTCATGTGAGGTTAACTTAAAATTTGATGACAATTTTTGTGCATCTAAGACTTGTTGATTTTCCATGCAGTGCAGCCAACATATTAATTTCTTATGTTCCCAAGAAATAAGAATATATATACATTCTGTCTGGAAACTTCTTAGTAATACTGAAATGGATTAAAGTTATGAACCAAGTTTTTAACTCTAGATTCATATTAACAAATGTTCTAAAATTGTCAAAAAGGTGATTAACAAGATTTAGTTTAGTAAGTTTTGTTATATTATATTGTACATTTAAGCACAGTGAATACCATCATTTATTGTCTGTGTTTATAATTAATGTATTTTTGACAAGTTGTTTTCATTTATTATAATAGTTATGTGTAATGATTTCCAGTTGGATGTATATTTAGGGTTTATCCAGTCAATTACGGTTTTGAGTAAGGTAGCTCTTATATAAGATTCTATGTCTGGAAAGTTTAGTCCTCCTTGTTCCCATTGCCTAATGTGATATGATAACGCAATTCTATTTCTTTTAGGGTGCCTAAGAAACTTTATTTCTCAGGCAATAGCAAGATAGCTTGCACTACATATAGGATTTTAGGAAGCAATACCATTTTTATCAGTTGTACTCTGTCTTCAAAATTTATAAACATATTATTCCATTTGTTCATCAGTGATTTAATTATATCTATAATCTTACTATAATTAACATTTAATATCTCATTTATATCTCCACATAAGACAATCCCTAGATAATTTAAGGTGGTTACTTGCTCACCAATGATGTGATTCCCACCAACTTGTATTCCTTTTTTTGTTCAATAACAGGAATTTTGATTTAGATTTATTAAAATGAAGTCCTGAAATTTCTCTATCAATAAATCTACCTCGTCTAGAACTTCTTTTGAGTTAGGCAAGCTAAGAAGGACATCATCAGCAAAGAGCATAATCTTTGAGCTGTATTGTTCATATATATCTATTCCTAATATCTTGGAGTTGCTCCTTATTAATATTGCAAGTATTTCTATAGCTAATGCAAATAGAATGGGAGACATGAGGCAACCTTGTTTAGTGCCTTTGGTAATTTGGATTGCCTTTGAAGTAAAGGGTCCCAAATTAACGTAAGTTAAGTTTTTTTCATAGACTTTCTTTATAAGTGTGATAAAATAGATGGGAAAATCAAATACTGCCAGGATTTTAATTAAATAATCCCAGTTTAGTGAATCAAAAGCCTTTTCTATGTCCAATCCAATTATCAAGGCTTCTTGATTTTCTCTATTTAAGTAATCAATTAATGTTAATATCCTTTTTATGTTATCATGTGTATGTCTATTATTTATTAATCCAGTCTGATCATTGTTGATTACATCAGATATTTGAACTTTTATTCAGTTTACTATGACTGACATGAATAATTTATAATCAATATTCAACAATGATATTGGTCTGTAATACAACAGACCAGGTCTTTGTTATCCTTTAAAATAGGGGTAATTAAAGAGTATCTCCATGAGGGGGGAATTATTGCATGAGTTTGTATTTCAAGACATGTTTTATGTAACAATGAATTTATATTTGTAGGAAAAAGTTTATACAGTTCTGCTATTAAACCATCTATTCCTCGGGCCTTACCAGTTTTGCTTTCTTTAATCTTTTCCATAATTTCCTTGTATGTAATAGATTTGTCCAATTCTGTT
The DNA here is from genome assembly GCF_019279795.1 of Protopterus annectens. NCBI lineage: Eukaryota > Metazoa > Chordata > Ceratodontiformes > Protopteridae > Protopterus > Protopterus annectens. The sequence continues at coordinate 936,760,691 of NC_056748.1, read as the reverse complement.
TTTAATTCATTAGGTATTTCCCTAATGTTAGGAAGAATAGTTTCTAAATGTAAATATTCCTTTGTAGTGCTTTTAGTTTTGTAATGCTCTGTATTGTGATTTTTAAATGCATCTAAAATATCACCTATTTCAGAAACGTTCTTACCTTTCCCTTCATGCAAGATGTTAAGAACAGAATTAGCTTTAGTTTGCATTTTAATTTTCATGGCTAGAATATCCAAGTGCTTTGGTGAAGTTCCATAAGAGTTTATTTTTAATCTTTACATGGCTAAGTTGGTTTTGTGAGTTAGTATTTCATTATATATTTATTTAGTTCTTCTGTCTTTTTTTTGTTATCATGTGAATTAAAGTCTTTTTAAAATTTAAATGACAAAAGTTGTTTTTGTAATTCTTGCAGTTCTGATTCCCATTCTTTAATTTTATTTCTGAACCAGCTAAGGGTTTTACCATATATATAAGCTTTTAAAGAATCCCAAACCATAACTGTGCATACATCTGGTTTATAATTAATATCTAAACAAGTTGTAATTCATTGTTTAACCATTGTTTAAATTCTTTATTTTTTGTAATATATGATGGAATTCTAGTGGTGAGTGTTAAAGGCCTAAAATCTATTTGAATTTTCAAGATAAGAGAGTTATGATCTGAGCTGAGAAAGAACATAGGATTATTGAAAAAAATATTTTTGAGCAAAGATCCTGAGAAAGATATATTTTGTCTGTTCTGGTTTGGGTTCCAAATCTATAATCTTGATGAGAATATATTAATGAGTTACTACATATAGTATTATAGGTGTCACTTAATTTAAAACCGCAATCCATCTTTTTAGAAGTTTTGCTGAAGATGTTAAATGTGAGGATTTCTTATTTGTGGTGTCAGAGGTGTCAGTGATACAATCAAAATCACTGCCTATTATCAAGTTTCCTTTAGATATACTTGTTATGAGATCTAAATGTTTCTTGACAGTTCCCACCCCAATACCAGGAATCCAATATAAGTTTACTAATGTTCATATTCTATTATTAAATTTCAATATAACAATAGTTATAAGGCCATCACTGTCTACATGTTTGTGAATAATTTCAGGACTTAGAGAACTCTTTTTCCATAAGATTGCTACTCCTCTAGTCTTTAATTTATGCGAGGAACAACTTAGAATCATATATTCAGTTGGATTCCATATAAATTTATCATTCTTTTTAAAGTGTGTTTCCTGTAAGAATATTATTTGGGCTCTATTACCTTTAGATATTTTAACAAAGTAGATCTCTTGTTTGGATTATTTAAGCTATTAGTATTTAAATATATCAATGTGAAGTCCATTTCAGATTGTTTTTAGAGAAACAATTGTTGTATTGTTATTTTTAAAATATAAAACTTATCTTCTAATTATTAATGTTATAATAGCTTGTATACATCCTTCTGTCTCAGTCAACAATATTTTCTTCAAAAAGGACAATAAAGAAAAACTCATGTCAAGCTTAGCGAAACTAAATATGAATTTGAGTATTAAGAAAAATTAATAAAGTTGTACTAGTGTAATTTTTGATCCTCTTCCAACATAGAATGAAAAGCATTCCTGATCCAACAGATAGGGAATAAATCTGTTGTACCAAACTCCCTAACTTTCTTTCCCATTTGTTTGAGCTCCATAGATAAATTGCAATTTAAAGAAGACTATTATGTGATTAAATAACTTGTGACATTTTATTATTTAACTTACCAGAATAGTTTCATCATTTACTGACAATTAATGTTATTCAATGTATTCAATGGTATATGTATGTCTGATAATGTTTGAAATATTTATAACATCTTTGTGTCATTGCTTTGTGGCATTTATACAAACTCACATAACATAAAACAACTAGTATAGCATTGGATACTAACACGTATATAATGTGAATCAACATAAAGAGAATTATATGTAAACATTTCATTCAAAACTGCATAACAAATACTTAATATGGTTAACAATAGAACATTAAACTATTAACCTTTATAATGCAATTGTATATGGTTTTACAAATACTTTACATTTCTAAGTTATAAAGTAACTTGTTAGGTCGTAAAACGAGCAAAACAACAAAAACCTTTAAAACTATAAAGTGAACGGAAACCAATAAAAACAAGAAGCGGATATAAACAAGAACAAGAAATATTTTACTTAGTGCTTTCGGTAAAACTGTGCTTCACTTCCTCAGATAATTAAGAATACAATCAAACCAACATAAATAGTCTTATTTACTAATTAACAAATAAATAATCTTGTTAATACCCCATTAACAATAAAAGAACCAACATACAAATAATCTATGTTAGAAAACTAAATACATTGAAGTTTAACAACATTAACCAATAAACAACACATTCAGTTTTCAATACTATTAAAAAAATGATAGATAAAAAGCTTAAAACGAACTTTCGTTTTTTGCAAATAAATTACTAAACACAAAGAGTCAGTAGTGACTAAACTATTGCTTTAACTTGACAAACTTTACTGATTGGAAGAAATTATTGTTATTATCTTCTTAAAGCCAACAGTTTAAGTATACATTTAATCGATATTTGTTCATTTAAACCTGGGAACACATGAGTAATAGTCCTAAGCTGCCACATTAATTCATCTACTTCTAAAAGCAGCTGCCATGGGCCACTTCTTATATGCGGTGGTCTACTATGTAAAACTGTGAATCTAAAACTATGGGTAGGATGTTCACCTATATGCCTTGCAAGGGCATTGTTAAAATCTTTTTTTAAAATTGCATAGTTATGTTCATATATGCGCTGCTTTAATTTCCTTTCTGTCTTGCCTATATAAAAGGCAGGACAGCAGTCGCATAAAGCACCATACACTATGCTCTTAGATTCACAGTTAAACTTGCCTCTAATAGTGTAAACTGTACTATTGATTGTCACCTCTTTTTTTGTTAAAATGTTTTTACACTGTGAACATGCTCCACACTTAGTCATGCCCTGAAGGCCTACAAACTGTGGTTTCTTCTTTTTTTCAAGCATGAACTTAAGTGTGGAATTTTTTCTATAAGTGATTTTTGGTGCTAACCCCAATTTACTTGATAATGTCAAATCCTCTAAAATAATTCCCCAATTCTTATTTAATAAGTTTCTAATAAGCCCATAATCAATAGAAAAGGTACTCAAAAAAACTAATTTGATAAGTTTCCTTTTTGATATTAAGACATTCATCCATATGTTGTTCTAAATCAATTATAGGTACCTCCTTATGATGACTACTTAATAAAGGTCTAAAGTGCCCATCCTATCTCTTACTCGTTACTTCATTTCTAATATTTGAGATTAAAGTAACCGGGTAACCCCTAGTGACAAACATGTTTTCTAGGTTTTGACATTCTTTTACAAAATCAACATCTTCTGTGACCATCCTGGCCGCCCTCACCATTTGTCCTTTGACTACCGCTTTCTTATGGTGAAAAGGATGGCAGCTGTCAAAGTGCAAAAATGTGTTCAAATAGGTTGGTTTCCTATAAATCCTACTCTTATAACTAGAGTTTATGTCATCTTTGTACAAACTAATGTCCAAAAAATTTATGTTAACGCTTTCTACTTGATAAGTAAAATCAAGGGAGCTAGTTAGTCCTGTTATGTCTGTTATAAAAGATAGTACTTCCTCCTTCTTACCTCTCCACAAAAGGAACATGTCATCCTGGTATCTAGTGTACCAGGTGACATGTTCCTTAAATTTTGGGTGTAGGAATAGCTTTTCTTTTTCCCAATGGGCCATGATTATGTTAGCAAAGCTACCCCCACATGGAGAACCCATGGCGACCCCAGATGTCTGTAAGAACAGGTCACCTTCGAATGTCAAAAAGTTGTTGGACAGCACTATATCAATTAATGTCTCAATAAGATAGATGGTGTTGTCTGGAACCTTTCTGAAGGCCAAAAATTCCCTGGTCCATTCTAAACCCACATCGTGGGGAATTACTGTGTAAAGATCTCTGACATCAATCATCACAAAATAAATATCCTTCTGATATTCTAAGGTATTTATAGTATGTAAAAATGCCCAAGAATCTTTACACACTTGTAACTCTTTCTCAATCAAAGGTTTCAGTAAATTGTCAACATGCTTCGCACAAGCATATGTTATTGACCCATGTCCGTCAACTATGGGTCTAAAAGGAGGGTTAGAGGTGGACTTGTGTAATTTCGGAATACCAAAAAAAGCTGGTACTTTTGGAGCTGCCATGGACAGGTAATGGTATAAGTCCACGTCAATATAAGATTCCAAAAACAAGTCTTCCAACATAGTTCTAACCCTTCTATAAGCAGTATTTAATTCATTTACTGATACTTTTCTATAGATCTTAGACTCTAAATGTTCCCTCATGTGACTAACATAGTCAAAATAGTTCATCAAGACAAGACCCCCTCCCTTATCAGGCTTCATTGCTCTTATATTACAATTATTAAGTAAGGTTATCAAGTCTTGTTCCGATGATGTAATATTATTTTGATAATTAGCCTGTCTATGTTTGTTTTTATCCAAATCCCTAAGGTCTATTTCACACATTTTTTCAAATAGGGCAAGGCTGGGGTGTAAGGGAGGGTAACATACACTAGACACTCTCTCAGAGTTGTTTAACATTGATTTGTTACCAAATAAAATGTTCAAGTTCAACTTACGAACATACAGTTTTAGATCTATAAGTGTCTTAACAAGGTCCATCTTTTTAGTAGGTACAAAGGCTAAACCTTTGGAGAAAAAGTTAACCCATTCTTGGGTAATGTTCAATTCAGTAAAGTTATGTATACTAAAATCCCCACTGTCGTTTTTATGAATCAAAGGACCTTGTGCCTTTTGGTCTACCTTGTCTACCTCTTCCTCTGCCTCCTCCTGTTCCTCTGTTGGGGTGACTTTCTGTTCCCTTGATGGTTGTTTCTCCATGTTTTCTGATTGTCCCGAAAATCCTGTACAACCTCCTCATCCTCATCTATATTGTCATCATTAATTACTTTCTCTTGGTTATTACAATAAACCAAGTTATTGTCCTTTGTGTTATTGTTTCTATTATTCAACCTTTCACTGCGCCTTGGTTGTTGGGCTAATTGGGGTTCGCTTCCACTGTTCCCAGGAGCTGCCCCTGTTGACCTAGAAGGGGGATTAGCCATAACAGGGTTATAAACAGGTGGTCTTGGATATGCCTTTCTGTTGGCATAATCATTAACGTCATGAGTTATTTTTTGCTTTTTAACAGTTAACAACTTCACCATTGTGGCCTCAATACTTGTGTAAATACGAGAATAATCGTATTTAAAAGATAGGAAGTCACCATGGTTAAGAATCTGATGTTCTAAAAGTTCCAATTCAGATCTTAAATTATCAACTTCCACACTATAAAATTTGATTAAGGCTTCCAAAAACTCAAAGCCTTGTTTATCGAACAATGAAAGGAGTTCGTTATGGAAAATAGAATTTTCAATCAAGCCCATCGGATACCGCCACTGACGCAGACCTTTGGACACGATTCTCTTTTCTATGCATTCACGCAAATAAGCTATTTCCAATTGAAGCTTTCTACATCTGTAGAGCTTATAATCAAAGTCATTAATTATGGTTGATAATGGACTCACCATAGGTTCACCATCTTGACTCGTTTCTCCACTGCCACCAGAAAAGAAGTTGCTGTTCCCTAAAAAGGAAACCATAGTTTGAAAACGACAGTCCGCTATGGTTCCTGGACGATTAGTCATCCTGTTGTTAATGGAATGTACAGGTTCCACAGCACCATTAGACCCATTGTTGACAATATTAATAGCAGCCAAACTGTTACCAGGAAGGTTGACTGTCGGAGGTGTAAACTCCACTCGTGTTACATTCTGCCTGTCAGAGTTTGTGTTAGTTAAGTGGCGTACAGGTAACCTTCCAAGTTCCTTGTCAGTGTTGGAATTGTTTTCCAGCCTAGATTCCAATGTAGGTTGGTCACGATGTTGCAAATTAATGTTAGAAGCAAGCGATGCATTGACTCTTTGTGTTAGGCCTTCAACCCGCCCTAAAAGAAGCTGGACAAGAGTAGTTAAGTCTCCAGGCTCGTCGCTCTTGTTAGATGTGTTCAAATCCTGAGAGAACAACTCTTGAGAAGCCACTCCCATTTCGGTTTCCATCGATATGTGAACAACAAAACGAGCAAAACAACAAAAACCTTTAAAACTATAAAACGAACGGAAACCAATAAAAACAAGAAGCGGATATAAACAAGAACAAGAAATATTTTACTTAGCGCTTTTGGTAAAACTGTGCTTCACCTTCCTCAGATAATTAACAATACAATCAAACCAACATAAATAGTCTTATTTACTAATTAACAAATAAATAATCTTGTTAATACCCCATTAACAATAAAAGAACCAACATACAAATAATCTATGCTAGAAAACTAAATACATTGAAGTTTAACAACATTAACCAATAAACAACACATTCAGTTTTCAATACTTTTAAAAAAATGTATTTAAATATATCAATGTGAAGTCCATTTCAGATTGTTTTTAGAGAAACAATTGTTGTATTGTTATTTTTAAAATATAAAACTTATCTTCTAATTATTAATGTTATAATAGCTTGTATACATCCTTCTGTCTCAGTCAACAATATTTTCTTCAAAAAGGACAATAAGGAAAAACTCATGTCAAGCTTAGCGAAACTAAATATGAATTTGAGTATTAAGAAAAATTAATAAAGTTGTACTAGTGTAATTTTTGATCCTCTTCCAACATAGAATGAAAAGCATTCCTGATCCAACAGATAGGGAATAAATCTGTTGTACCAAACTCCCTAACTTTCTTTCTCATTTGTTTGAGCTCCATAGATAAATTGCAATTTAAAGAAGACTATTATGTGATTAAATAACTTGTGACATTTTATTATTTAACTTACCAGAATAGTTTCATCATTTACTGACAATTAATGTTATTCAATAGTATTTGTATGTCTGATAATGTTTGAAATATTTATAACATCTTTGTGTCATTGCTTTGTGGCATTTATACAAACTCACATAACATAAAACAACTAGTATAGCATTGGATACTAACAAGTATATAATGTGAATCAACATAAAGAGAATTATATGTAAACATTTCATTCAAAACTGCATAACAAATACTTAATATGGTTAATAGAACATTAAACTATTAACCTTTATAATGAAATTGTATATGGTTTCACAAATACTTTATATTTCTAAGTTATAAAGTAACTTGTTAGGTCGTCTAAATGATTTCTGGATTCACACTGTTAGTCTAACTTCCCCATTTCATTGAAATTTAAGCAACCAATCCTTGAATTTCTTGCCAGTAACTATGACAACATTAAGCAAGTACTGCGAGTCTGCATTGAGTCAGTAAAAAGGATTAAACTTGCTCGTATCCTTTCTGAACTTTAAAAGCTTTACCACTCAAAAAAAAAACAAAAAAAATATTCTCTTTCCCGCCTTTACTGAACTAGATTAGTCCAGATTTCAGGCTTTGCTGAATTCCGGACTGTGGTATAGGTTCTTGTGTTGCCCATATCCTTATTTGGGTAGGAATAAGCTTCTCTGTTCACCAGTGAGAGTGGGGAGCTTTGAGCAGCCTATCTGTCCCTGGAGGAGTGGTCTCAGCCCAGAAACTAGTAGCTTATTGGCTGTTTTGGGTCAATTCCTATCTCTTTCAGTTTCCCTGCTTTAAAACCTGCATTTGCACGGTTTTGTGCAGTTTTACGTACCGCGCAGCATCGGGCAGTGCCGCTTAAACAGGTTTAAACTATTCCCGGCTCCACAAAGTCTACTCTTCACTTTTTCCCTTAGAACTGTTCTAACTCTCAAAGTAAGCACTCTATTTTCCTTCTAAAGCACTGCACTTGCTCAAATCATATAAGTAAACACTAACAAACTAAAGCACTACACCCTCTTATACTCTTTATAAGTACTCCCTATTGGTCCTTTCTGATCAGTCAAAAAGCAGTTCCTTATACAATTCCGGCATGTCCAAAAGACAGTTTCAGATTTACTCTCCAGTCCAGCTACTGAATTTGGGAATCTTGAGGCAATGTTACAATTGCCTTATGTACACAGACCACCCTCTCCTCCTCCCAACAAGCTCAAATATATGTGAGAGATGCAACTACACAGCCAAACTGGAGGCTGAGCTCCCTCAACCCAAGACTGGCACAGCCAGTCAGGAGGAGAAAGTAACCACTCACACCACAAATCCAGTCTCACATAGACCTATTGCATCAGCAAACCAAACACATAAACACACAAAAACATACTCAGAGGCTCTAAATAAAAATCTGCCAAAGCAGCAGAGACCTCCAAAGCAGACATCCAAGCAACTGCTACCCCACAACAATACCCATGTATCACATATTTCACAAAGTCAGTGTGCCACACAGTCACAGCCCTTAAGGCTAAACAACACACCAAATACACTTGTAATAGGTGACTCTATTGTCAGACACACTGACGTCCCACTCACCAGACTGAACAAGGAGAAGGTCGCTGTAAGCTGCCTGTCGGGTGCCAAGATCCGCCACATAACACAAGCACTCAGGTCACTCCAAAGCAAGTACAAATATGACTCCATCATTGTCCATGCTGGTGTGAATGACCTGAGACGTACCTCCCTGGACTACACGAAAAGAGACATAGAGGAGCTCTTTGATCATGTAGCCCAGGCCGGTATGACCCTGACCTTGAGTAGTATCTTGCCCTCACCAAGAATGATGCCACAGTATAAAGACAAAATGATCAATTTTAACAATTGGCTAAAGTATTGGTGTCAGTCAAAGGGGATGCAGTGTCTGTCAGCCTGGGATGACATGCTCGACAAGCCACATTGCTTCACTAGGGATGGCTTGCACCTGTCACCCCTAGGCTTTCGAATACTGGCTAAGGCTCTTGCCACCCTCATAGTGCCTTTTTTTAGGCAAGGCTCAAAAGACAAACCCACCTCCATAGACAACACAAGAAAAAAAAACTAAGGGTAATGCTACTCAATGCCAGAAGTCTAAACCTCAAGATGCACATACTCGAGGCTCTCCTCAGTATGGAGAATATCGATATCTGTGCAGTAACAGAAACCTGGTTCAAGGCTCCCGAGAGCACCCCAGCACTACCAGGTTATAAGTCATACCATGCTTTTCTGCCCCAAAAACCAGACCGAAACACAAAAGGAGGGGGAGTATCCATATTCATCAAAGATACCCACACCTCCAGGTTAGTGGCACTGCACGAAGCATCGGAGACCATTCATGTGCAACTAACAGTGGGCAAAACTGCCTTTCAGTTTGTAGCCTGCTACAGATCACCCTCCCAATCTCAGAAACCCCATTCGGCTTTCATGAGAACATTGGAGAATATGAAGGTCTCTCCAAACACCATAATATTGGGTGACTTCAACTACCCAAACATTGATTGGGAAACCTACTCAAAACCCAACACCCTTGCCCAATGGTTCCTAGAATTTATAAACTCAAATGCTATGGAACAACTGGTCACCACTCCCACAAGAGGGGACAACATATTGGACCTGGTCATCACCAACATGGGGACTCTATGTTCCACACCAGAGGTAAACCCCTCATTGGTAATATCAGACCATAAACTAATCTACCTGGACATCCATATCCCGTCCCCATCCCCAACCAAGTAAACCACTGTGAAAAATTTCTCAAAAGCAAACTTCACACTTCTCAAAACCAAGGTGGAATCCTTCAAAGCCCCCGGACCAGTGGAAAATACTGCCCGAACCGTAGAATCCTTTACAAACACATTCTATGAGCACCTACAGGAATGCATGGATGGTGCTATCCCAAATAAAACCAAGACTCACTCCTCCAAAAGCAGGAGACCTGTCTGGTGGACCCCGGCCATAAATAAGCTATACAACAGAAGGTGGAAGCTACTACATGATAGAACAAAATCCCAAAAAGGGAAGGCATCTCTGATCAGTACTAGCAAGAAACTACGATCCCTCATAAAATCATCAAAGGCCAGCTTCGAAAGAAAAATTGCCCAAGATGCTAAAGATAATCACAAGGCCTTCTTTAGTTATGCCATGAATCTGGGTGGCAACTCCCAGATATGCTCTGAGTTAGTGCAAAATGTCAAAAAATACACTGAACCCACAGACATTGCCAACATCCTGGCAGATAGGTTCAGTGCAAACTTCTCCCTCCTCCCCCCCCAAAAGAGCAAATGTCCATCCCAACAGAATGTAGCCTCCCAGACATCACAGATGCACAGGTGAAAGCTGCCCTCTCCAAAGCAAAAAACACAAAATCAATGGGACCGGACGGTGTCCCGGGCTGCGTCTTACACGAGCTCCAAGAAGAACTGAACCCTCACATAAAATCACTGTTCAAACTCAGCCTTACTACAGGATAATGTACCCAAAGAATGGCGTACAGTAACAATGGTCCCACTCCACAAAGGTGGTGCCACAATGGACCCCGGGAACTATCACCCTATAAGCCTGACTAGTCTGGTCTGCAAAGCTATTGAGCGTATCATCATAGAACTCATAAACAAAGACATTGGGAACCTCCAGACACTGGACCCTACACAATTTGGCTTTAAGGGCAGACTTGCCTCTTAAACCTAGTTGACTTCTTTGAAACAGTTACCAAGGCCATAGATGAGGGGAAGGTAGTCCACACAGCCTACCTGGACCTCGCAAAAGCCTTTGACACAATACCCCACTCGGGCATCATAAATAAGCTTTCCAGCTTAAATATCAACCCCTATATCACAAGATGGGTTGCAAACTGGCTCAGGGATAAAATCCCACATGGTCAGAATTGCAGGTGCCATGTCAGACTCTAAATCAGTTACAAGTGGCATCCCACAAGGCTCAGTCCTGGGACCTCTCTTGTTTGGCATATACTTCTCTGAGATACAGGCTAACACGGGAGGACTATGGCTGACCAAGTTCGCAGATGACTGCAAACTGGGAGCCATAATCGACTCTCCGGCTGACACAAGCATCCTACAAAAGGGTCTCACGGGAATGGATACCTGGTGCCAGAGCCACGGCCTCAAGCTAAATGCCAAAAATTGCATAGTCATCTCCTTTGGGAAAAACAAAGTACCCACAAATTACCACATAGGTGGTAATCCATTAAGTACGGAAGAAGTAATTAGGGATTTGGGGACCCAAGTAGATAGTAATCTCTCCTTGACAATCACATTGCCAAAGTGGTTAGAAAGATCTTCTATATAGCCCACCTTATCATCAGGCCCATAATTGGAATACAATGCCCCATTTGGGATGTACCTTACCTGACACCTGCAGCAACTGGAGAGACCCCAAAAGTACCTCACCAAGAGGCTCACGGGCCTTAAACAGATGCCCTATGCAGTTCGACTAAAGAAACTCCAGCTCTACTCAGTTGCTTACCGCCTACTCAGAGGCGATCTATGCCTGATGTACAAAGCCATGTCTAACCCAGAATTAATGGACATGCTCCACCTCAGGAAATCCAAATCCCTTAGAGCTACATGCTCCAGGGACTTAAACCTCAGCACAGCAATAAATAGGACATGCTGGAGGGACAGATTCATATCCCAGAGGCTCCCCTCACTCTGGAATAGAATCCCTATTCATGTTAGGCAGAGCCCCTCACTGACCCTCTTCAAGAGAAATCTTGACGAATGGATGGGAGATCGTAAGTTTACCCCAGGATCTCTTCTGTGTCCCTGCTAGACAGAGGTACAGTAAACTAACCTTAAAGGGCTATCTTCTGTGACCTACTATACAGAGGCACAGTTAACTAATCTAAAAGGGAGGCAAAAGCCAAACACACTCTGGCTAGGCTTATAAATACCCTAGGGCAGATAGCCTAGTATCTACCTATGAACCTATGAACTGCTCACAAGCGTTCTGTTTTCCCGCTTTCCCATTCTAAACCCAAATGCTTTGGCCTTCTTTCCTTGCAGACTTCTTTGTATCTATTCAGCATTCTGTCAAGTTTATGTATACACAAAAGCAACAACTGATATAAATTTAACCTGAACAGAGCACCCCCCAAACTAATCAGCTGGGCACAAATCAAATATATATCCAGTAAAATCATATGCACTCAATTGCCAGTTTCAACATCCACTCTATATACTGCTGATACACCTTGATATACAATTCTCTCCTTCCAACTCACAAATAATTACCTCTATTATAGCACCTGACTTCTAGTATGCATAATTGTGGGCAAACCCTTCAAGCATTACAAGTAAAACTTACCCACTTCTCATGTTTCCAGCCATTTCATCATCACACCACAATCCTCCTTAAGGGAGATACATAAACAAGTAACCTCACATAAGAAATCAGCAATCAGCAATAATTATGGCATCATAAACTAGTGAATCCTGCTACCCAGATACAACTCTAATGAGCCGAGGCAACAAATAGTGTATTCAATACTTTCAAGTTACGGACCCATAATGTTTGAGGGTTGCCATCTATTTCACTAACCACAACTGTTTGTATGCCTAAGGCACAATCATTCTTCACAGCTGCATCTGATTTGTGTTTACAGTGCCAACAGCCACAGGAGACATCATTTTCCCTCCCTTAACTCTTCTTTCCCATCATTCACTCACCACCCCTTCCCATTCAACTCTTCCAGTATCCGATGTATTTTTAAAAAAGGTTGCAGCCCATAGTTCAATCACTTTAATTAAGGAAGTTAACATTACCTCAGTCTAAGTCCACATCTCATACCACCTTGTACGCAGTCATTTAGTGCAGTTGTAAAATCGAGTGAAGCTAAGCAAACACGGCAACACACAGACATTTAAAATCATCAGATGCTTCACTTCAGCAAAACAACATAATATGAGACATATACATTTCTTGGCACCAAAATGACACATTTCACTGTCCTTTCCACAATTAAATCAAATGCTAGGCAAACAAAAACAATATTTATTAGCTAGAATATTTCATTTGCTGTTCATTTTTAAGTAGAAAATAGAAGCAACATATAAACTTCAAATATGTTATATGAAACTTAACTGTTAGGATTTATTTATCCTTAGACTTTTTAAAATAATGAAAAATAACTGTTTAGTTGTTTCATTAAATTAAATAATATAAAGAAGTAGAAGTGTAAAGAGCAAATACTAAAGAATATTTCTAACTGTTACTACCGGTGAAGAATTTAAATAAGATAAATAAGACATACCTTTTTCATCCTGTATATATGCATTAACATATATACACAGAAGTAAATTTTACATTTAAAGTTATGAACTAGTAATATGGATCAGCTGTTAATTATGTTGCAGTTGATACTTTGGCTGGAATAACAATCTTAGATTCAGTTTTTTGTTTTTTCTTTCTTACACCAATCCAGGTATTATCAGTTGCTCTTTTCAATGAAGGGGATGCCCAGTCCATATCTTCAGGAACAGATATAATATTGTTGTTTTTAATGAACAAGAAGGCTTTGTCCAGGTTGTTGAAGGTTCGCATTTCATTTAAATGGAGTATTTTGATACTTGGAGGGAAAACTAGTTGAGATTTAATGTTATTTTGTTTTAGTAGTTTAATTAATGGCCATGCCTTTTTCCTTTGTTCCAGAACTTTTGCTGAGCAATCATTGTTAAATCTTATTAAATTTTGATTGTATTTTAAAGGGCTTTTCCTCCACGCAGTTTTAAGTACCAGTAATTTGTCCATAAAAGATAAAAACCTTATTACAATTAGCCTTGGTAATGTAGAAGACGCAGCTGAAGGTTATAAAGTTGGATTTCCTAAGGCTCTGTGAGTTCTTACAATGCCAAATGAAAAACCCTCTTTAAGGTCTAATATTTCTGGAATCCATGTGTTTAGAAAAGAAATGATGTATCCACCTTCAGTCTTCTCTGGTAGACTGAAAATCCTAATGTTGGTCCTTCTCTCCCTACTCTCTAAGTCATCCACTTTATTGACAAGCCAAGTATTTTGTTTGAGGAGAATGTCTCTCTGGGTTTCTTCTTCCTTGAGTCATCCCTCAATATCACTTAAAGAAGTCTCTATGTTTGTTATTTTAGTCTGATGTTGTTGAAGCATTTCTTTAAATACATCTGTTTGTTTTTGACAATTCTCTTTCAGATTCTGCAGATTTTCTTTAAAGTCATCCATTTTCAATGACAGTTCTTGCAGTGTAGCGGTCACAAGTTGTAGTTCCTTTTTTAGTGCTAGATCAGAGTGAGACTTCTTTGAAGTGCTCATTTATATCAGTTATAATAGTCTCCAATATATTTTGACAGGAAAATTCTTACAGATATCCACCAAAATTTCTAAATTTGTATATCAGCTTTTCATCTATTCTGGATGTTTTTGTTAGAAAAACAATTAATTTATGTATTCTAATCTAGTTTAAGGAGCTCTAAAAATCTGCTGCCTTCAGTTAGCCATTCAGGCTCCGCCCCTCCAGGGTCACTCTTTTTATGCCATATAAGTACAAAGTCACAAATGGACAAGCACTCACTAGTTGTGCTGATATTTATGCTGGGTTTTCTTACAAATATCCTAAAATAAGCTAGTAAGCTTTGTACAATGTAGATAATATTATCATCAGTACTACAACAGACTAACAAAATTGTTTTTTTTTCATTATTGCCTTATACACTAATCATACTTTTCCTCTCTGCTCACTACTCAATATATAGAATCAGCAACTCAGTCACTCACATTTATGAACTTAAAAAAATATCTGAAATCATTTTAAAGGAAATCATGAGCGTAAATCAAATAAGAATTCTTTGCTTTGCAGCTAGTGAAGGCACTCCAAAGCAAGATATCAGAGTTTACTAAGACTAAACCACCAAAGCAGTTCTCAGAAGGCATTAAAATACTTAATTTATATGCATAATGTTTATTAATAAGATGATAACATTTCTGGCATGGATAGCTATAATCAGCCTCCATATTTGCCATTTCAGAAACATGACTAAATCCATATAAAATAAAATTGATTACATGTATAGATCTGCAGTCATGGGACTGCATACATATCCACTAACCTCACAAGACTCAAACACAGTGAAAATTTTGAAATATGAGGAGAACAGATTTAAGATGACTTCCCTGCTTAGTCTAACAGAAGCATATTGGTGTCAAGCAGGAATGGAAATCAAACGAGAAGTAGGTAATAATCAGGCGGCAAAATAAAAACAACAAAAATTTACAAAATAACACCCACAGAAAGCACTCCAGTCATTTTTTTATATGAAATTTGCTCCTACCCTTTTCTAAAGATCCCAATTCCAGTTGTTTTATCAAGTTGATTTAGGCTTTGATTTTCATTTTCTAGTAATTGGCTTTTTGGCCGCCATCATAATTAGACTTAGCAAGGCCTTACTATGTCTAGGCAATTCCAATTCTGTACTATAACTCAAAAAATAATTTCCTTAGTTACACCAATTTCCTCACCTAGCCGTGGTGGTGCAGCAGTAGCATTGTTACCTCACAGCAAGAGGTTCTCCCATTCGATTCTTGGCTGGAGCACCTTCTGTGTGGAGTCTGCATGTCCTCCCCGCGGTCGAGTGGTGTTCGAAAGATGTGTAGAATGGGCGTGCCTTTGCTGAAAGTTGGGCATTGAGCTAGCACCTCGGCACCCATAAAAAAATCTACTGCCAATCATTAGCGGACCAGAGTTCTGCTGTGGCGACCCCTAACCAGGAAAAGCCGAAAGAAGAATGACACCACCAATTTCCTCACCTAGTATCTCTGACAGGGCAGTCTGCAGGAAATCTTTAAAGTTTGTCAACTCAATACACTCCAAGAAAATAAGTTCCCAGATATCTCTGTCTTCCCCATCACACCTCCAACATTTGCTATCTAACTGAGGAAAAATTCTTTGGAGTTAACTTGGGGTATAAAAATATATATGTAAAACTTCCAAACAAAGATGCTAAATATTCTAGACTTTGTTGTATATTTAGGAGACATACATATATCCCACCATTGTTTCTTTGTAAATTGATTATCCAATCTCTCTTCCCAATCCTTTCTAGCCTCCTATGATTTACTCTTATAGTTATCATGCAATATTTTGTATGCTCTACTAATTATTCCTTTTTTACAGCAGCTTCTGTTCTAGATTCTATTAATAACCAGTGAGTGAATTTGAGTCAGTTTAGACAATAGAAAAAGAAACATTGGTGCAAACTGATATGGTGTCCTAAGGCAAATCTAACTAAACAAAACTGAAGAGATGAGAAGAGGAAGGAAGTTGCAGTAGCCAACCTGGCACTAACTGTTAAGTAAGTTTTATCCTTGTAAAGTTTGTCTACTTCTATATTGGTCTTACAGAGTGCATTCTTTAACTGAAATTTAATTGTAAATGATTTATTGATAATGCACCCAAGGTGCTTAACTGAAGCAACCTGTGTTATGATGGTTGTGTCTAGATGTTTAATGGTTAATCTGGGTCCATTAGCAAGTGAGATAGGTATAGGAGGTAGTGTGTCAAGCCAATCAGAGCTAGAAGTTAAAAAGATCCTGAAAGAGAAGACAAAGGCTGTGTTTCCTGATGTACTAAGGTGTAGTCCAATAGAAATTGGCCGTGATTGTAGGGCATGGGAAGATGCTTCATGGTTGATATTCATGGACTTGTAAACTGCCACTCAGGGTGATAGTGGAGTCACTATCATATTGACCTGGTTTGGAAATTCCACAGTGACTGGTCATATTATTCAAACCAAAGGTAAACAGTAGAAGACCAAGTACCAAATCCTGGGATACACCTACATTGACAAATAAGGAAAAGGAAATAGCACCACTCCATTTTACAGCTTATGTTCTATTAAACACATACACTGAGAACTATCTGAGTGCACTGATAGTGAAACCAGTGCCTTCTGAGACCTCCATTATCCTGGCATGGGAAACTGTTTGAAAAGTTGTGGAAAGGTCAAGAAATATAGCTACAACAAATTTCCCATTTTTAAGATGCTCTCAGATATATTCTACCAGATCAAGAATCACAGTTCCTGTGTCATAATAGATGGGCCTGAGTCTATGTGATATACTAGGAATAGTATCACAGTTTTGGAGAATTTTTTAAAGGATAAAAGGATTGCACATGGATGATAGTTATCTTAGACAACCTGGGAAACATACTTACAAAGGGGTGCAATGACTGTTTCATTCTAACAATCCTTATTTAACAGATTTATCTACAAAGACATTTACAGGAGTAGTAGTGGATATCAAAATGTTTAGAAATTTAGGCAGTAGATTGTTAGATGCTGCTGTGTCAGGTTTGAGTCTTTTAAAAATTCTGAAGATCTCATTAGTGCAGATAATGTATATAGTAAAGGGATATAAAATGAAGTAGCAAGGTGAGCTGAAGACATCCGTTCGAATATCTGATAATATCTGTTGAAAGCAATCATGTCAGTGATTCAGCAATAGTGATGTAATCTTGCAAAGGAGAGGACAGAAGAGGTTTGACACTGTCCTAAGAACAAGCATTGCTTTATTACATGCTAGAATGTTTGAGGGGCTTAATGTGTTGCTCTAGCTGAGAGAGATAATACAACTTTCTCCTAAAATTCACAGTTAGAGTCACATTTACTTTTGTTATATATAGCCTGAAGATGATCTCTTCTAGGCATTATTTATTTTTTCTGAGGTGATTCAGGGGCGGATTTATGGACTAAATGCATTTCTTTCAAAGTAGGTCAAACGTATTCAGCATGACTAAGAAAGATGAGTTAAGGAAGCTGCCTGCCTCATTCAATGGAAGGAAATCACATGTAGTGTTGAGTTGACAGCAGTTATTTCAAAATACTTCATACTTAGTGAAATGTAATTCCTTACAACTGTTGCTAGTTTGCTAGTTTCCAAATAGCTAAGATGGGTAGTGATCATTTATTATGTCAGTCTTGATATTAGCCAGCAAAATAATTTCAGGACAATTGAAAAAGGTCTAATTACAAATGCTTAGGCATCCACATATTTTGTTTGAATGAGTGGTAAAATGATAAGTTTAAGATAAACCATACAATGAATTGTTGGATGGCTGAATCCCTCATTTATTGGGGTGCAGTCAATGATGACGTCTCCTACAACGATTAGCTCTGAGTCATATAGCTAGTGTATCACTTCATCCTTACCCGGGGGACATAACTGCACATGACGGATAAAAATGCAATGCCACCAACTCTGTCATTTACAAGAAAGAATTTACAATGGCTGGAATAAGGAATCTGTGGATCCGAGCGAAAACTGATGAGATTACCACAATATAAAATAAGGACCCTTCCTGTACCCTTAAGAGTCCTGTCTGACCAAAGACTATAATGTATGAGCAATTTCAATAAAATACCCAATTTGATTGGAATTAGGGTTCAGTGAAAGACAAAGTATCATGCTGGTAATTGGAAAGCAAGTTATGCAGAAGAGATAATGTGCTATGCACACTTGTAGTGTTAATACAGACTACTTTTAAGCCCTTAGCTAGTAGATTCCATAAGTAACTATATCAATGGTAGTGTTTTGGATTGGGACAGGGGGAGGGTATCAACGGTAATGTTTAACTTTAACTCATTTGATTTTGACTATTACTTGTTTGACATGAACAAATATAGTTTTGTTTGTTGGTAGAGTTGATTGTTGCTGAGATATGTAGCCATTATAGGTTTGTTGCATGTTTAAATATATTCAGGGTTTCTCCAATAGATAGTTTGGTAGTATGATACACTTTTGATTAAAACTATGGCATAATATAGAGCACACAGATTTGTACCTCAAGGGTTAATAGCAGTAGGTGGAGTCTAAGTTGTTCTGGAAGTTGCCTATTGGTCAGTATGTCTACGAATATGAATAGATGTACTTGTTTTAAGAGTGGCTAGCACCAATATATATACAAAACTACTTAGCTTGGAAGCGGTGGTCTTTAGTGACCAGCAGGAGTTGGGCTGATATATAGTATATATATATATATATATATATATATATATATATATATATATATATATATATAGCTTTCTTGTAAGGAGGAATCTTACAAAGAATGTACACAAGAAACCTGACAAGACATATAAAAAGCAGTGACATTAACTATTCACCAATGGTATAGTCTAAAACAAAGTATATGGGATTAGTCTCACTAATAAAATCATATACTCCAACTGGAATTTGATCACAGACTGATCCACAAACTGCTTTACTGTGACCCAGTGACCTTTCACAAATGCTGTCTCTGCTCAGTAGTATTCTGTCAGCTTGTAACCTCCATGGCCTCAAAAGAAATTGGAAAATGTTTTCGCAGTCATCACAGCCAAGTGCTCAGAAGGAAGGTACCTCTAAAGCCAAGAAAGCTAGAGCTTTTTATAAGCATACAGACAAGAATTATAGCACTACTAAATCACA
The DNA here is from genome assembly GCF_019279795.1 of Protopterus annectens. NCBI lineage: Eukaryota > Metazoa > Chordata > Ceratodontiformes > Protopteridae > Protopterus > Protopterus annectens. Next base: position 936,741,302 of record NC_056748.1, on the reverse strand, counting down.
AAATGATTATGCCTCACTTGTGGAGTAACACAGAAAACAGGTATAATGGAACTATAATGTTACTATGGAAGAGAGAAAGCTAACTACTTTCTGATTTAAACAGGTGTCTGCTGGCCTCATTATATTAGTTATTAAAAAATGTAAGGATTTGTTTTTAATTTCATTATACACCAATAAATAATTGCTTACAACTTTTAATAGGCTGCTTCCTCAATCTGTGCATGTACTGATTGCCTTTTACTAATGCTCGAGGCATGAGGTGACCACAGTACCTAATTCTACTTTGATCCAGCTGTGGAAAGTGATAACCATTGTATTTAGTTTTTCTCCCTCCCCCCTCTTCCCACAATGGAAAATTCCTCCCCAATGTATTTTTACATGTAAATTTGTAAATCCTCTAAGCTTAAATCAGCTATTTCATAACCTCCTGCTGCGCAGAGCTGTCCTTACAGTCCCTTGGCAACCTCTTGCATTTCTCAATAGCATTGTAAATCACATTTTGGTTTGATAATCATATACGTAATTTCTATTTGTACATTTTGTTTTTTATTTATTTATTTTTGCTATTGCAAAATTTCAATTTTGTTCTGAAAGATAATGAAAGATGCTTGCAATATGATGCTTAGCAATTGTACGTGCTGTGAACTGCTAAAAATGTACAAGTACCCACAATCTGTAGACTGCAATAATTATTAATTTAGTTTTATTTACTGCTTACAAACTTTTATAATCAGACCTCTAATTATGCTTGCCAATTGTACGTGCTGTGAACTGTTAAAAATGTGTAGTATACGCAATCTATAAACTGCAATAATTATTCATTCAGTATTTTTACTGCTAACAAAATTCTGTAATCAGACCAGTAATTGTTACGTGTATCTACTATTTCCTTTTCCACTTGGTTTCTGTTTACTTTCTTCATCTTACCCCTCACTACATAATTATTTCTCTGGCTTTATTCTTTGCAGGTGTACTAATTTACTTCACTACAGTGACTGAGTGATGTGAATGCCAGCAACTAGAGCCTTATCTTACTGTCTGTATGTACTGGGAAGCTCTCCTGCAGGCTTGTAAAACCCTTTATGTGTTCTACAATAGGATGTTATAGTCATACTGCAGAGCAGTAAATGCTTGTACCACTTGTATAAGATGAATTAAATACTCCGCTAAGAGAACACTGACAGTAAAAATAAACTGAGCAAACATTCTTGTGCTATCTTGCTATGCCACTGATATTGTCAAGTGTATATTATTACCTTTTGATTTAAATAGGTGTCTGCTTTCCCCATTCTTTTGCTTATTTTAAGAAAGATGTTAGGACATGTTTTTAATTTTATTATTTACTAATAAATAAATGCTTGCAATTTGGACAGTCCACTTACTTTGATCTTTGCATGCAGACTGATTGCCTCTTACTAACATGTGACGTGAAAACTGTTCAGCCCCCCCCCCCCATGCTCCAGCCACCTCTTTATACACACTTTTATTCCACTTGGTTTCTGCCTTTAAACCTACCCATATTCCCAACACCTACAAATAACTGTTATTGAATGCACACATTCATGAGTGCACATGCATTAATAGAAAAGAAACAAATCATTGCAAATGTTCTGTATTATTTTTCATGCATTAGACCTGGCCATGAGAGAGCAGCCAAGATCTCTAATAGTAAAGATGCAATCTGACCAGCAGAAAACGTTGACAAAACTGTGGTCAAAGTACAAAAATTTGGAGACAGTAGAACGTTTCTGGAAAATGATTACTCACTGCACCTGGCAGAAGGGCAGTAAATTTATTCTAGCACTCAGGGGATGTAGACAGGTAGGTGTGAGATTCAAGTTGCTATATCCAGCTATCCCCAGAATATTTTTTCCTGGAGGGTCAACGTCATTTTTTTTATCCAGAATATGCTTAGGTGGAATTAAAAAAGTTTGTTCAACAAAAAGTGAGCTATCAAACAGAAGGGGAGTCAGATAATAAGCTCATAGAGAGACTATGTCAGTGAAACCTTTTCCAATGTTCCAAAGGAAAATGCTTGACTATGCCAGTGAAACCTTTTCCAATGTTCCAAAGAAAAATGCTTGAAAGACAAAGAAAGGCACAGGGGTTGACTAGAAGAACCAGCAGTATGTTGGAAATGGACCAGAGACTGGAGTTGTGAGATGGAGATCAACAGGAAAAAACCCACAATTTGGAAATTAATGAATAAATGTAGGAATACAAAGCAGCAATCACATTTGTGAAATATGGTGGAACAAGAAAGCCTCTGATTTTTGCAGTTTTCTCAGCCCATCCGAATATCTGATTAAAGCTTCTTCCAATTTTTCTAGCCTTTTTTTATTTAAGATGATATACTCCTTCATTGTTTCACTTATTTTAATCAGTTCTGAGCACATTTGACTTATTTTTCTAGTAGATTACTGGAGGTCATGTCTTGCACCAAAGCTGGACCTTCAACTGCTTTTTGCTGAACAGCTGCAGGATTCTTCCCAGTCAGTGTTTTATCCACACCTTTTGTGATTGATTCTCTTTCAGGTTCTTTAAATTTCTTTTGTGCTGGCATTCAGGCAATGTACTTACTAGACAGTAACTAAAATTTACTCAAAAAGACAAATTCATTGGGTCTCTTTTCTGAGTTTCTGTTTTCACACTGGGAGAGTTGAAATTAAAGAACCACTATGGACAAATGATGAAGAAAACATATATTTTTTTATCTTGCAATGATTTACTACACTTCCCAAAGCTGTCTGCAGCAAAATAAGTACTCATTCCTAATTTTATTTTGTTTTTACTCTTGTCTGCCCTCATGGGGGCAGACATCATGATTCCTTTGAAAAGCTAAATCTGTCCCATAATGCACAGACTGTGAGAACAAATAGCCCTAACATTTGTTGTCAGACTAGACTTCCATTCACTTAGAATGGAACACCTGAAAAAAACTGCCACGTTTGAGAGTCTGCAGCTCATGTGTCATTGACTGGTATGCACTGAGTTTTACAAATGTTGTTCCTACTGATGTACTACACATTCTCTGAAAGAAACTTGCAAAAGTGTCAACAAAGTACTGAGATAAAAAGACTTTTCCCAAGGAGCAGTTTTGCAAGTTTCCAAGTTACTCCTCCCATCTCCCCTCCTTCAGTGGGCTACAGTCTCACATTTCCAGCTTTGCTAGATTCAGCTATTTAGTCAGCTTTGCATGACAATAGACATAAAAAATCACAGCTTGGTGTGCCACTAAATCTGTTCCCTTGTATGTCTCTTCACTTCTGAATAGCATTTCTCTGGAATAAAAAAAAAAAAAAAAAACAAACGCATCAATCCAGAATTTAGGCCAGTCTATCCATTTTTTAAAATGTGCACAGTAAAATATTCAACTATTCAACTTGTAATGCATTTTGGCTGCTGACGGTTATGCTTACATAGTTATTCTCTTATAGTATAACCTGAACTTATGGTATTTAATGATACATTTTACAACAGTTTTCAGTTTCTTAACAATGAACTCCCAAGCCTCTGATGTGACCTAGTACTTTTTCTTACTATTGCTTTATGTAGTTTGTCTTAGTTGTATACTTGTAGCGTACTTCTCATCCTCTCAGCAACAGACTCCTGAAGAAAACTTTCAAAGCAGATACTTGTATTGAAAGAGTACCGGCAGCTGTAGCAGTGATACCACACTCCCTACAGGGCATTCAAACATAGTACTGACAAACACAGGGGAATGTATTATGTCTGAATCAAGCAGTGATTAAATTGCTAGGGACTTCATTGAGCACAATTTTACTCAATCTCTCCATTTCATTATGCATAACATTTGCACCACACTTAGAAAGGCACACCTCTACCTTCCACAAACACAGCTACCCACACAACATACCAGTCAAATTTAAGGCTTTTCCCACCTCTCTGCAAAACACTGCTGTAATGGCTTTGGCAAACAAATGAAAATGATTGATGGGTGTTGGTTCAGGACTCCCATCCATATCTCTCAACAGTACAGATTTTTGCAGAAAGTCCAGATTTTTTTCTGTTTTTCATAAAATTGCAGTTTTCTTTCAAATCAATGGCAAATCATTGAACACTGAAGTCAGAAAATTGACAGGCATTTGATTTTCAGACTTCATATCCTTAAGAAAATTCACACTAATGCAAAACCTGTTTAGCAACCTTCTAAGTTTGTAAGTGCAATATTTATAAATTTTCCCAATTTTTGGGCCTTTGTCCCCTATTATTTATGGCCTTGTCCAGATTTCTTGTTCTATGATGTTGAGAGGTATGCTGCCATCCCTTCCTACTGGAGCCAGTCCACTGCACTTCAGCAGGGCAGCAAGCAGGTATCAGTGCAGATTTGCTTTATAGTTCTTTTACACCACACACACACACACACACACACACACACACACACACACACACACACACACACACACACACACACAGTAAATCTTGTTGTCCATGTTATTTCTTCTTTTCCTTGGTTTCGTTTCTCTTACTTGTAATGTTAATTTTACTCATTTTTTCTCCTGCCTCCCATATCTACCCTAATTATTACTTCTAACAAATACTTTTTCTCACTCTTTCTTCTCTTCCTCTCCTCCTCTTTATCCACTATTTGAAATTTTCCACTCTGACATTTGCTTTATGAGTAAATAATGAACTGTCAGCACATTATAATGTCAGCACATTTCAATACTACATAATATTGTATTTAGTCTAATAATAGGTTCATAGGTAGGTACTAGGCTATCGGCCCAAGGGCCTAAGTAATCCTAGCCAACAAGGTTCCCTGACTTATGCCACCCAAGAAAGTTATTTTCCTGTGCCCCTGTCGAGCAGTGCCACAAAAGTGATTCCCGGGGTGTATTTCCTATTTTCCATCCATTCAAAGATTTTTTTTGAAGAGTGCTAATGAGGAACTTTGGTTAACATAGATGGGTAGCTTGTTCCAGAGTATGGGAGGTCTCTGGGACAGGAATCTATCCCTCCAGTATGTCCTGTTTATTGTGATGACAAGGTTTAGGTCCCTAGAGCGTGTAGCTTGGAGGGATTGGGATTTCTTTAGATGTAGCATATCCAACAGCTCTGGGTTTGACATAGCTTTATATGTTAGGCAGAAATCACCTCAGAGTAGGCGATATGCTACGGAGTAAAGCTGGAGTTTTTTTAGATGGTCAGTTTATGGCATCTGTTTGAGGCCAGTAATCCTCTTTGTGAGATACTTCTCTGGCTTTTCCAGCTGCTGCAGATGTCTTTTGAGGTACATTCCAAAAGGGGTGTTGTACTCTATAATGTGTCTAATGAGTGTCGAGTAGAGGGGAACAATTACCTCTTTCTTCCTGGATGAGAACCCTTTTGTGATGAGGTGTGCCACGTAGAAGGACTTCCTGACTACTGTGGCGATGTGATTATCAAAGGAGAGACTACTGTCCACCTGGGTCCCAAGGTCTCTTATCACACATTCGGTTTTAAGTAGACTGCTGCCTATGTGGTAGTTCATGGGTACAGAGATTTTACCAAAGGGGATGACAATGCACTTTTTGGCATTGAGCTTCAGGCCATGGCTCTGACACCAGGCATCTGTCTCACTGAGGCCCTGCTGTAGGATGTCCACATCATTTGGGGACTCTACTATGGCTCCTAGTTTGCAGTCATCTGCAGACTTTATTAGCCAGAGGCCTTCTGTGTTAGCCTGTACTTTAGAGAAGTAGATACCAAACATTAGAGGTCCCAAGACTGAACCCTGTGGTACTCTACTTGTCACTGGTTTGAAGCCAGATTTGGAGTCTGCAACTTTTACAGTGTGGGTTCTGTCAGTGAGCCAGTTGGCAATCCATCTTGTGATGCAGGGATTTATACCTAGTTTAGTGAGGTTAGCTATAATTCCAGAATAGGGTATGGTGTCGAAAGCCTTGGTGAGGTCAAGATAGGCTGTGTGAACCACCTTACCCTCCTCTATGCCTTTGGTGACTCCCTCAAAGAAGTCGATTATGTTCAGGAGGCATGATCTGCCTTTCACAAACCCGAACTGGGTGGGGTCCAGAGTTTGCAGGTTACCAATGTCTTTGTTTATGAGTTCCATGACGATACATTCCATGGCCTTGCAGACCAGGCTCCTCAGGCTAATAGGGCAATAGTTCCCAGGATCATCGGTTCCTCTTTGTGGAGTGGGATAACTGTTGCTGTACACCATTCAGTGGGCACAAAGCCTGATGTGAGGCTATGACTGAACATGGTGCTTAGGTGGGGAGTCAGTTCATTCTGACGTTCATGTAAAATGCAGCCTGGGATATTGTCCAGTCCCATGGATGCTGTATTTTTGGCTTTAGAGAGTGCAGCTTTTACCTGTGTAGTTGTGATTACAGGGACTCTGCATTCTTCCTGTATAGATATGGGCCCTTTAGGGGGTGAGGGGAGGGTAAAGTTAGCACTGAACTGCCAGGATGTTGGCAATATCAGCTGGTTCTGTAATTTTCGTGCCGTTGTGCTGTAACTCAGAGCAGATCTGGGTGCTGCCATTGAGATTCTTGACATAGCTATAGAATGCTTTGTGGTTGTCCTTAGAATCAGTGGCGATTTTGTTTTCGTAGCTAGCTTTGGAGACTCTTATAAGGCATCTCAGCTTCTTACTGAGGCTGATGAGAGAGCTCCACCACTCATGGGATTTTACTCTCTTTTGCAACAGTTTCTTCCTTCTGTCTTAAGAAGCATGAAGTTGGCTTTGGAGAAATTTTTTACCATGGTTTTCTTAATGGGGGGTGGAGGCGGGATGTGGATATCTAGGGTGATTAGCTTATGGTCTGATCTGACCAATGAGGAGTTGACTTCAGGTGTGGAACACCGGTCACTCATGTTGGTAATGACTAGGTCTAGGATATTGTTGCCCTTGGTGGGAGTGTGGATAAGTTGATCCAGGGCATTGGAATTTATGAATTCCAGAAAGCGTTGAGTGAAGGAGTTGGTACACAAGTAGTTTTCCCAGTTAATGGTGGTTGAAATTGCCCATTATTAGGGTGTTTGGTTGAACCCTAATATTTTCCAGTATATCAAGAAAAGAGGAGTGGGAATCCTGGGGCATGGTGGGCGATCTGTAGCAAGCTACAATTTGGATTGCAGTTTTGCCCAGATCTAGTTGCACTTGGATAACCTCAGATGCATTATGCTGAGCAACTAGCTTGGAGGTGTGGATATCCTTAATGAATATGGACACACCTCTGCCTTTGGTGTTCTGGTCCTGGTTACGTGGCTGAAATGTGTGGTATGAGTTATAGCCTGGTAGTGCAGGGGTGCTCTCTGGAGCCTTGAACCAGGTCTCAGTCACTGCACAGATATCGATGTTCTCCATTTTAAGGAGTGCCTCAAGTGAGTGCATTTTGAGAGTTAGACTTCTAGCATTGAGTAGCATTACCCTCAGTTTTTGCTTGCCTGTTCCTGTTATGGAGGTGAATTTGTCATTTGAACCTTGTCTAAAAAAGGTACTATAGTGGTAGCAAGAGCCTTAGCCAGTATCTGGAATCCCAGGGGTGACAGGTGCAGGCCATCTCTGGCAAATCATCATGGTCTGTCGACCATGTCGTATCAGGCAGACAGATACTGGATCCTCTTAGAATGACACCAGAAGCTTAGCCAATTGTTGAAGTCAATCATTTTGTCCTTGTACTGCAGTATCATTCTGGACAATGGCAGAATGCTACTCCGGGTTAGGGTCATACCTGCCTGGGCTACAAGATCGTAGAGCTCTTCCATGTCTCTTTTCATGTAGTCCAGGGAGGTACATCTCAGGTCATTCACACCAACATGGACAATGACAGAGTCATAGTTGTACTTGTTGTGGAATGACCTGAGTGCGTGGGTTATGGGGTGGATCCTGGCACCCAACAGCCAGCTGACAGTAACTTTCTCCTTGTTTAGCCTGGTGAGTGGGACATCAGTGTGCCTGACTATAGAGTCACCTATGACTAGTGTGTTGGGTACGTTGTTTAGCCTAATATATTATATATGTTATAATATATATATATATATATATATATATATATATATATATATATATATATATATTGTGTGTGTGTGTGTTTGCCCATAATATCTGAATAAGTGAGTGGGATTTTCGTGACAGCATCATTGAAACATTTTCCTTCCTTCTTTGTTTTTTTTCTTAAGTTTTGGATTTTTCTTGGTATATTGATTGATTTTTCTTAGTATATTTTATTTTGTATTTATTTTTCCATTTGTTTACCAGGTTAGTCCAACTGGACACAAGGTGACCATTTTCAGCTAAGGCTCGGAGAGAAAAGCTCCAGATACATAGTAAACAATTACAAAAATAATAAAAATAAATTATACAAACATAGCTATTTTGTACAAAGAGCATAGAAAATATAAAAGGAGTAAAATCAGAGTTTTACAATTGATGCAGCATGCAGTGGTTAGAATATTGAGAAACAATTAAACAAGATAATATACAACTATGCAATTGCTTGAACATAAATTCAAAAAGAAGTTTCCATAGACAAATAGGGTCATAAACTAGAAATCATAACCATATTGATATGATTTATACTGCATTTATCTTGTTTTAATGATGGTATATGTGTATTATTGTACGTGTCATGTGCACAAATATTTGTATTAATCTATGGGTTTACAGTATACTGACAAAGTACTGGGTCATATCAGAGGCTTGGGAGGTCATTGTTAAGAAACTGAGAACTGTTGTAAAGCTTAGCATTGAATACCATAAGTTCAGGTTATGCTATAAGAGAATAACTATGCAAAGATAACCATGTCAGCAGCCAGAATGCATTATAAACTGAATGTTTTACTGTGCACATTAAGAAATGGATAGATTGGCCCAAACTCTGGACTGTGTGTGCTTGCTTTTTTTTTTTTTTTTTAATATTATTCCTGGAGAAATGCTACTCAGAAGTGAAGATACATATAAGGGAACGGTTTTAGTGGCACACCAGGCTGTGATTTTTTTTTATGTCTATTGTCATGCAAAGCTGACGAAATAGTTGAATCTACCCATGCTGGAAATGTGAGACTGTAGCCCACTGAAGGAGGGGAGACGGGAGGAGTAACTTGACCAGGAATTGAAACTTGCAAAACTGCTCCTTGTGAAAAGTCCTTAACTCAGTAATTTGTTGACACTTTTGCAAATTTCTTTCAGAGAATGTGTAGTACATCAATAGGAACAATATTTGTAAAACTCAACGCATACCAGTCAATGACACATAAGCTGCAGACTTTCAAACTTGGCATTTTTTTTTTCAGGTGGTCCATTCTAAGTGAATGGAAGTCTAGTCTGACAACAGATGGTAGGGCTATTTGTTCACACAGTCTTTGCGTTGACATAGATTTAGCTTTCCAAAGGAATCACAATGTCTGCCTCCATGAGGGCAGACAAGAGTAAAAAAAAATAAAATTAGGAATGAATACTTATTTTGCTGCAGGTAGCTTTAGGAGGTGCAGTAAATCATGGCAAGATAAAAAAATATGTGTTTTTTCATTGTTTGCCCCTAGTGTTCCTTTAAGCTGCTACTCAGTGTTCGGCCATCTTGGAAGTCCCCCATAATCTTGGGTTGTTGAGGTGGGCGATGGAGTGTGCAAAAGTACACAGACATATGTAGAGTGTATATGTTTTCTCTTACTTTTGCAATGATGAATATATAGATTAAGACCCTTGGCTTAATTGTACAAAGTTATGTGTGCTTGTATTAAGTAGCGGGTTATGGGGCATTCTGGGGATGTTTTTGTATTTTTGGTTGAGGGTTTTTATTAAAACAAAAAGTCTTGCAAAATGTGGAGCAGGTTCCAATGTTAATGATAAGAAAAAAACTGTATAAAGAATTAACCTGACAAATATTAGTGGGTGAATGTATCACAAAAGCTGAAAATAGACATTTAAAAAAGCTGCCATATACCAGTATAATAGGAGTGAATGATGACTTCTTAAAATAATGGCAACACTTTCCATATTATCTTGGATTGTGAATGGTCTCAAATGTAAAGACAAACAGAAACCACTTACACAGATAATGCAAAAAACAACCAGAGCACATAATAACCCGCACACATCAGTGTCTCAACAAATAAGCTCATAAGGTGTAACATCACAATACCTAATACAGTCATAGGTGAGTCCATTGTGAGACACATGGATGTTCCTCTCACCAGGCTAGATAAGGAGTGGGTTACAGTCAGGTGACAGGATCCATCTAGTCACTCAAGCACTCAAGTCAAACAACTACAAGTACTAGTATGACTCTGTCATAGTCCATGTGGGGGGGTGAATGACTTGAGATGTACCTCACTGGACTATATGAAGACAAACATAAGTGAGCTGTCACATGCAGATACAAGCCTAGTTTAAGCAGCATTCTACCTTCTCCAAGGATGACGCCACAATACAAACAAAGAAATTATTGACTTTAACAACTGGCTTAGCTTCTGGTGTCAGTCCAAGGGGATCCGCTACCTGTCAACCTGGGAAGACATGGTCAACAGGCCACACTGCTTTGCCAGAGAAAGTCTGCACCTGTGTCCTCTAGGCTTTTGGATACTGGCAAAGGCATTAGCCATCCCTATTGTGCATTTTTTCTTAACCAGTGTCAAAATAAACAACCTCCCAATATAACAAAATTCTCTCTAGATAAACTCAAGGTACTGCTGTTTAATGCTAGGAGTATAAACAAGAAACTGCACTTCTTGGAAGCACTTCTTACTTTGCAAGATGCTAACATCTGTGCAGTCACTGATACATGGTTCAAAGGCACAGAGGTCACCCCAGGTATACAGAGCTACAATGCCTTCCAAACTTTCAGATCACAAACTGAGCATGAAAGAACCAAAGGAGGAGGTGCATCCATCTTCATTAAGGATAAGTACACCACTAGACTGGTCAAACTGTATGGCTCTCTTGAACTATTCCATCTCCAATTAACTAGAGGCAAAGCCCCCCCACCACATCATAGCTAGCTATAGGTCCCCCACCATCAAACAGGAAAAACATGCAGCATACCTGGACTTACTGGAGTCACTTGCCATACAGCCCAACACCTTATTCATGGGTGATTTTAATTATCCTACCATTGACTGGGAAACATACATGACCACAAACATGCTGGCTCAGAGGTTCTTGGACTTTGTCAATGCAAATGCTCCAGAACAGCTAGTTAGCACCCCAGAAGAAGCTAAAATGTCCTTGAAATAGTACTCACTAACACTGGAGGGCATTACACCTCTACCCTGCGTGATGTCCTCCCTGGTAAGACTGGACCATAAATCAGTATCATTATATGTACACTGACAACCCACTTCTCCTAATACACACAAATTCAATATGTGAGAGATGCAGCTATATTAAGAATCTAGAATCTAGGTTCTCTCACTCACAAATCAGTATATCAGATACTAAGCAGGTTGTCAGCTCACACAGTTCACCTCCTGCACCATCCATGCGTACAACACCTAAGCCTACATATGCAGAGGTTCTCACTAGAAGCCATAATGGTAGAATGGTGCACTACCCCAAGTGTGCACTCCTCCTTGATGAAGTCTGATCATATATCAGTCTCTTTCAAAGTTCAAAGTAACAATAGTATCAGACCCCCCCCAGAGGAATTAAGCTAAAAATCTTCTCCAAAGCCAACTACAGCCTCGTATGAGAAGGCATTAAGGACACCTATACTGGGATATACACCAATGCATTGTATTGTATCTATACAGTTTTATTGACTCAGCCATCCCTATTAGGACCAAAGCAAGATCCTCAAGAAAAAAACAAGCCTGCCTGGTGGACATCCACCATAAACAGGTTATATAATAAGAGGAAGAAATTGCTGTCTAAGAGCAAGAAGGAATGATCTCAGAATTGGAAGCACACCCCTCTCAGCTTGAACAAGCAAATAAGACATCTTGTAAAGTCCACTAAAGCTAACTGCGAATCTAGATTAGAATCCCTTGCTAAGGATAATCATAAGACATTCTTTAGCTACATCCAATACCTTAAAGGAAAAGCCCAGATTTGCACTGAACTGTTAGTAAATGGTACCACATATACTAAACCAGTGAAAATAGCCAAACTGCTAGCGGGCAGGCTCAGTGAAAACTTCTCCCCCCTGTCCCCACCACATATATCCCAAAACATTCTTACCACCTATTCTCCACCTAGTATCTCTAAAGAGTATGTCTCAACAGCTCTCTCCAAGGCCAAAAACACAGTCTCTATGGGACCTGATAAACTCCCAGGCTGTGTTCTCAATGGTTTAAAACAGGAGTTAGCAACATCATTGAGTACTCTTTTCAACCACAGCCTAAGTATTGGTTTTGTCCCTGCAGAATGGAAAACAGCTACCGTCATCCCCTTGCACAAGAAGGGTGCATCCACTGACCCTGGGAACTATAGACCCATTAGCCTAACCACCCTTATCTGCCATGTAGAGAATCATCATGGACCTTATCAACAAGGATATTGGAGACCTTCAAACACTTGACCCAACCCAGTTTGGTTTTGTTAAAGGGAGATCCTACCTGTTGAACCTGGTGGGCTTCTTTGAGACTGCCACCAAAGCCCTGGACAAAGGCAAATCTGTGCATACGGCCTATCTAGACTTGGCCAAGGCCTTTGACACATTTCCCCACTCAGGCATCATTGAAAAACTCACCCAGCTGGGGGTCAACCCACATTACTCTCAGGTGAGTTGCAAACTGGCTCACCAACAGAACACATACAATCAAAACAGGGGACTCCACCTCCACCAGCCGAACCGTTACCTGCCGAACCGTTACCAGTGGTGTTCCACAGGGATCAGTGCTGGGGCCCTGTTGTTTGGAATCTACTTCTCAGAAGTACAGGCAAACACAAAAGGTCTGTGGCTGACAAAGTTTGCTGATGACTGCAAACTGGGAGCAGTCATTGAGTCCCCAGATGATGTCAACATTCTACAAGAAGGACTTATGGAAATCAATGTTCAGTGCCAAAGTCATGGTCTTAAACTCAGAGCAAAAAATGCATTATCATCCCCTTTTACAAAGGAGGTGTCCCTGCAGATTACCATTTTAATAGCAACACTCTAAGCTCTAAATCAGTGGTGAGAGATTTGGGTACACAGGTTGATAGCAACCTTACTTTTGATCACCATGTCCCCATGGTGGTAAGGAAGGCCTTGTACTTTGCTCACCTCATAAGCAAGGCATAGCTTCCAGAACAAAAGAGGTTATAATGCTACTGTACTCTTCTCATCAGGCCAATAATAGAGTACAATGCTCCCTTTGGTATGTACCTAAACAGGTACCTGCATCAAGTAGAGACCTCAAAGGTTCCTCACACAGAAAATTCAGGGTCTTCAGCACATGTGTTATGTGGACAGACTGAAATCACTGTCACTATACTTTCTATCATATAGACTACTCAGAGGCGACCTGTGCCTTGCATACAGAGCAACCTCTGATCCTGCCTTAATAGAAATGCTGTACATTTTTAAGTCAAATGGTACACAATTCACTCACTCTAGGGACCTTAGCCTAGCATATGACATCAACAGGACTTGCTGGAGAGACAGATATGTCTCCCAGAGGTTGCCTCTCCTCTGGAATAAACTTCCAACACAGATTAAACAGAGCCCCTCATTAATGCTTTTTCAATGTAACTTGGATGATTGGATGGGAAACCACAAATTCACCCCAGGGGTTTCACCTGTGTCCCTCTTGGATAGTGGCAGTCAGTGCTGACCTAGAACTGCTATAACGTAGACAGTATCTCTAGACCCTTAAGGGAACAAGGGTTGAACATGGCTAGGCTTGTAAGGGCCCTTGGGCCATTAGCCTAGTAATTTCCTATGAAACTATACCTATGGAAGCACTCCACACCTTGGAAGATGCTGATGTTTGCGCATGTGACCGCCCTGGTCATGCAAGGCTACAATGCCTTTCACACTTTCACACCCCAAAATGAGCATGAAAGAACCAAAGGTAGAAGTGTGTCCATCTTCATTAAAGCCAAATGCACCTCAAGACTGGTTAAACAGTATGACTCTCATGAGCTACTCCAGATTCAGCTAACTACAGGTAAAACACCCTGTCATATCATTGGTCCCCCACCATAAACCAAGAGAAGCACACAGCCATCCTGGACTTACCAGAATCACTCACTATACAGTCAAACACTTTGGTCATGGGAGATTTCAACTATCTTTCCATTGATTGGGTGACATACATGAACACAAGCATGCTCGCCCTGAGGTTCCTGGACTTTACCAATACAAATGTCCTGGAATAGCTACTCTGCACCCCACAAGGGGCTTAAATATCCTAGATTTAGTACTCACCAACATGGGGCGGGGGGGTCACTGCACCACCCCTGTGTGTTGCCCTACTTAGTATGGTCAGACCATAAATCTGTCTCATTCAAAGTAACAATCAGATTTGACATCCCCACAGGGGCAAAAAAAAAAAAAAAGAAAATTTATTCCAAAGCAAACAACAGCCTACTAGGCAATGGTATAAAAAGTTTCAAACTCCCTGCTAACACAGAAAACAATGACTCCTATGCAGAGGAATACACAAATGCCTTGTATAACCACCTAAACAACTGTATAGATTTGGCTGTACCTGACCTGATCCAAACCAGGTCCTCCTGAAATCTCAGGCCACCCTGGTGGACCTCAAGCATAAATAAGGTATATAACAAAGGAAGAAACTGATGTCTAAGAACAAGACGGAACTTACTCAGCAGATGAAGAATACCCTCCACAGCTTGAACAAGCAAATCAGATATCTTATAAAGTCCTCTAAAGCTAGTTATGAAGTTAAGTTAGCATGCCTAGCTAAGGATAATCATAGGGCATTCTTTAGCTACGTACGAATTCTAAAAGAGAATACCCAACTGTGTGCCAAACTTATAGTGGATGGACCCTCTCATACAGAACCTGAGGAAATTGCCAACCTGCTAGATGACAGATTTTTTACAAACTTCACCCCCCTGTCTCCACCAGCCATACCCCAAAGCATATCCATGCTCTACAAGCCAAAAAGCATGGCCTACATGGGACCAGATAACATCCCGAGCTGCTTGCTTAACAATCTTAAACAAGACCACTTGGCACTCTCTTTAACCTCAGCCTGAACACTGGCTTTGTTCCAGCAGAGTGGAGAACAGCAACTGTAATCCACTTGCACAAAGGGGGGTCCATCAACCAGCTGTGGGAACTACAGACCTATAAGCCTAACCACCCTTATCTGCAAGGTCATGGAAAGAATCATCATAAATCTTAACAAGGACATTGGTGACCATCAAACGCTTGACCCGACCCAGTTTGGCTTCATTAAGGGTAGATCATGCTTATTGAACATAGTGGACTTCTTCGACAGTGTCACCAAAGCCCTGGATGAAGGCAAAACAGTACATAGTACCTATTTTGACTTAGCCAAGGCTTTTGACACAATCCCCACTCAGGTATCATTGAGAAACTCTTCCATCTGGGGATCAGAGTGGAAACTATGACACATTCAATGCTGAGGAGTGATAGGCTAGTGAGTTCCTATATGACAGAGCAGTGGATGGCACAGGATGAAATTGAAGAGAATGTGCCACAGGAAGATGCTATAGAACATTCTGCAGAATGCCCACAGGAAATTGGAAACAAAAAATGTGTCCTCACTTTAGAAGAAAATGAGCTAAGAGAGGAGTTGCTTGATTTAATACAGATAGCTAGACATATTAGGATCAGTGAATGAAATAGACTGCTGAAGGTCAAAAAACCCAAAAATGTAAGACGTTTGATAAAACAAATGAACACAGTAATTAGGACTGTCTATAGAGATCCATATGATATAACAGAGGTAAAGAGGATATATTATTGTGCAGCTAAATTAATAACTGAAAAGTCTACCACAGGAACACAGGGTAGTGAGGGAAAGGAAGGGGAGAAATTGAATACCATCATGGGAGTATCAAATAGAAAAAACTACAAAGCAATTAAGACAAGAAGTGTCACTGTTAAAAGAATATAGAAGAGGGAATAGATCAACAAAAATACTTACAAAGAAGTGATAAAAGCAATGTGCAGTATTAGAACAGATCAGGATCTATCATGCACTATCACAAATAACAAACTAAAAATCTCAGCACAGGCCGAAAAACTTAGAAGATATGCAGATAAATATAAAGGAAAAGTACAAAATAAGCAATTTATTGATGACCCAAAAAAGTTTTATAGAGAATTGGGAAACAAGGTAAAAGGAGTTGAAAGTCCACAAAAAAAGAAGAAATAGATATGTTTTGGAGAAATATCTATGAAGATCCCGTGGAACATAAAGATGCTAAATGGATACAAGAAGTAAAAGAAAAGAAAGAATAAGAAGTTTAAAGGTACAAGATATGAAATGGAATGAAGTAACAGCCAGAGAGACTGAAACAAAGATAAGAAAAGCCTCTAATTGGAAAATCCCAGGCCCAGATGCAGTACCTAACTCTGGTTAAAAGTATTAACATCTTTGCATGAAGATTTAGCCATGAGTAAGAACTATTTATATGCACACCCCAAACAGACACCGACCTGGCTAACAACAGGAAAAACAATGCTCCTACTTAAGAGTGAAGCTTTAAACTACCCTAAAAATTATAGACCAATAACCTGCCTTCCGACAATGTACAAACTATACATGGGAATTGATGCAGACAGAGTTTATAGTCGTTTAAAAGAAAACTCAATTATGGCAATAGAACAAAAGGGCAATAAAAGAAAGTCATATGGAACAAAGGATCATTTGTTGTTAAATATAGTTTTATTTATTTTATTTTATTTATTTACATTTGTTGACCGGGAGTGTCCGACTGGACGTAGGTCCATTTTCAGTGGAGGCCCGGGGAGAAAAGCTCCACAGTTAAAATAAACAGACAGTAGTTACATTGAATTACATAGTGATTAACAATTTAGCATTGCAATTAATTACAAACATATTTACAGATGAAGAACATAGTACATCAGTAGACAACTAGAATCTAGAAAATCTAGAATAGTCATAGTGGAGAACTGTAAAAAGGGGAAGAATCTAAGTATGGTATGGATTGACTACAAAAAAAGCATTTGATAGTATCCCACATTCATGGATAAAAGGTGCTTAAAAATGTGTAAGATGCACCCAACACTGATCAACCACATTACAGTGACCATGAAACAGTGGCAGACCACTTTGCAATTAAGGCATGATAAAGAACAAATTATTATCCCAGGGATAAAAATTCAAAGGGGGATATTCCAGGGTGACTCCATCACAGTTGCTATTCTGTCTTGCCCTTAACCCATTAGCTGTCTACTTAAAAGCTTAGGCCATGGCTATAATTTGGCTCCTAGAAAACAACAAATTATAGACTTCTCATCTTCTCTCTGTCATTGATTTAAAACTGTATAGCTCATCAGATAAGGAACTGAAAGCACAACTGAAAGTTGTCAAAACTTTTTCAGATGATATAAGAATGTCATTTGGACTTGATAAATGTGCAAAAGCAACCTTTAAAGCAGGAAAACTGCAGCACCAAGAAAACATCAGTTTGGGACAAGAATGTGATATAAAAGAACTTGAACAAGAGAGGGTATATCAAGATTTGGGAATCGATGAAGGATCAACAAAAAACATGAACAAGTGTGAACAGAACTTAGAAAGGGATACTTCAGAAGACTTAAATTAATCCTGAAAACAGCGTTGACATCTAGGAACAAAATTCAAGCTATAAACCAATTTGCTCTTCCTATCCTAACTTACAGTTTTGGAGTGATTGACTGGCCCCAAAACGTGATGGATAGATTAGACAGAAAAACAGGAATGATGCTTCATTCTCACCAAATTATTTATAAAAATCAGTGCAAACCAAGATTATACATTTGCCATTCTGAAGGAGGAATGGGCCTCCTTGTAATTGATTACATTTATAGATCTGCAATCATGGGACTCCACACATATCTGCTGACCCCACAAGACCCAAACTTAGTGAAAGTTTTGAAACATGAGGAGAATAAATCTAAGATGGTTTCTCTGCTTAATCTAGCAAAAGTATATTGGCGTCAAGCAGGAATGGAAATCAGACCAGAAGTGGATAACAGTCAGGCAGCAACTGAATGTGCCAAAAAACAAAAGAAAGAGTATAAGGTGAAGGACCAGATGAGGGCAAGAAATGTGGAAAATGCATACATATAGTTGCAAGTATAGAAAACTTCTGGAAGAATCTCAAGTTGCTCATGATCGAACACAGGAATGGTTAAGGAGAGGCAAATTCAAACCAAAATATGAAAGGTTAACACTGGCAGCACAAGATAGTGGGCTACATACATATTGGTTTACAAAGTCCAATGAACATGTGGGAGAAACAGACAAATATAGGCTTTGTAAAGCAGAACTGGAAACAATTGCACACTTTGTTGCTGGTTGTGACATACTCATGGCTGAAGGACTGTATACTGAAAGGCATAATAATGTGGCAAGACTGTTGCACTGGGGATTGTGCAAACATTATGGTACTGAAGTGGTTGAAAAACACTGGAAACATGAGCCACAAGGCATTATAAAAAATGATGAAGACTACATTACATGGGATCACCCATTACCAACAGTTCAAAAGATAGATGCTAGAAAGCATACTCCGTCTCCTACAGGCTGCTGAGAAGCGACTTTATTTATTTATTTATTTTAACATTTGTTTACCGGGAAAGTCTGACTTGGAACAAAGTCAATTTTCAGTGGAGACCCGGGGAGAAACACTCCAGGTGCATGTCTTTACAATGTGGGAGGAAACTGGAGCACCTGCAGGAAACCCACATGAATGCAGGGAGGACATGCAGACTCTGCACAGAAGGCACCCCAGCCGAGAATCAAACTGGATAACTTCTTGCTGTGAAGCGACAATGCTACATCTGCACCACTGTGCAGTCTTGTAAGTGGCCTACAGAGCAGTCTCTGAACCTGCCCTAATGAAAATTCTGCACATCCACAAATGAAACGGGACAGCTGTCACTCACTCCAGGGATCTCAATCTAGCCTGTGACATCAACAGAACATGCTGGAGAGACAGACATATCTCCCAGAGATTGTCACTCCTCCGGATTAAACTCCCAATTCACGTGAAGCAGAGCTCCTCAATGAACCTTTTCAAGTGCAACCTAGACAATTGGATGGGAGACCATAAATTCACCCCCGTGGTGGCATCTATGTCCCTCATGGAGAGGAGCAGTCAGTGCTGATCATAAACTCACTCAATGAATAATGACCATCTAACCACGATCAGTTAGGGAACATGGGTATAACATAGCCCTAAGGTCATTAGCCTAGTAACCTCCAATGAGCCTATGTAATGATAAGCCCAGATACCCCATCAAGCTCAAAAAAACTTGAGAATTTTTCAGATACAAATTACATCCTACTAAGTGATGGTATAAGGAGTTTCAAAGCCCCTTTGAATGCAGATAACACAGACATCTATGTACCGATGTACATCAGTGCTCTGTATAACCACTTAAGCAGTTGTACAGAATTGGCTGTACCTCACCAGATTAAAACCAGGTCTTGACGAAAAAACAAGTCACCCTGGTGGACCCCTAGTATAAATGGGCTATACAACAAGTTAAAGAAATAATGTCCAAGAACAAGAGGGAACTGTCTCAGCAGGGGAAGAAATCTCTCTGTAGCTTAAACAAACAAATTAGAGATCTTGTCATGTCCTCCAAAGCTAATTACAAAGTAAAAATAGTCTCCATAGCAAAGGAAAATCACAAGGCATTCTTTAACTATGTCTGAAATCTAAAAGGGAACACCCAGCTATGCACTGAACTGGTTGTGGATGGCACTACCCAAACTCAACCGGACATAATAGGAGATTCTCCGTTGCTTTTTTTAAAGCTGTCTCTCTATGTTAAACTCATTTAACACAGCGAAACAGTTTGTAAAAAGCAATGGAGATCTTGCTTTCTCCGTTGTTTTTGCCCACAGCTCTGATGTACTGCGTAGGCATATGCATGCGCAGTACATCAGAACTGCCGCAGAATACCAGACAGCTGCGGAAGGGCAGCAAGGAGGCATTATACAATGCCATTATTTAAGAAAAGTAATTAATTAGGGCTTTGCCCTCGTGACCAAACCTCCTCAACCATGGGTAAAGCCAGCATTACCCACACCCAGGCATGGGTTATTGCTATATTATTACTTTTTGTTTTGTTTTGACTTAAGACGAGTTTACATTCACTACTTATACTACTATTGTCTGATCTGATTAATATAAAGTGATTAACTAGAAATATATGGACTGAAAATCTTCCACACAGAGAAGTTTCTTACACTGTTTTTTTTTTTTTTTTTTTTAAATATCTTCAACACTGAAATATCCTTTTCTGGATTTGTCAAATATAAAATAATGTCATCTGCAAATAAAGGTAACTTTTCTTGATTACCATAGCAATTATTTCCTATAATTTGTAAATCCTTATTTTCTTTGCCAATAGTTCTAAGTATAAATAGCAAAAGGGAAAGAGGACAACATCCCTGCTGCTTCCTCTGTTCAAACACTGACTGCCAGAGTAGAACCTTTCCACCTTAATTCTTGCCTTTAACCCTTCATATATCTTCCTAATTAACCCTAATATTCTATCAGGGAATGTAAACACTACCACAGCCTTACTCATAAAATCCAGTTTAACTCTATTGAATGCTTTCGCTGCTTCAGGGCCCACCAACAACTGCAGCATCCTCTTACACTGTACCTCCCTTTGGATCATCGTCTTCTATCAGGTTTGTCAAATGATTGCCTCCCTACCACAAAACTGATGCATTTCTTTCAATTGTGGCGATGTATATGCTATTCTCTTAGCTAGTATAGATATAAACACTTTACAAAAATGATTTAATATTGAAACTGGTCTATATGAAGCTGGGTCTGAAGGGTCTTTACCCTCTCTTAGTAATACAGCCACTGCAGCTTTCTTCCAAGATGCTGGTACTGACCCTAATTTAAAAGAATATTAAACAAAAGTTTCAAGTTCTTTATCACTTTCTTCTCTCCTAATATCCAGACTTCTACAGGAATACTATCTGTTCATGAGGACTTCCCTGTTGATTGATTATACATCACCATTTTTATTTCATCCCTTCCTCTCTTTGCTATTAATTATTGAGCCTTATCTTCCTCTAACCTTAGTATAGTTAAGTCCTCTATAAAATGTCCATTTATGCCTTTTATTGGTTTCCCCATTCCTTTACTTTGAACAGATATCTATAGGTTCATACAAGGCTAATGAACACCAGGGCCTTTACAACCCTAGCCATGCAACCCACCCAGTTGTTATCCAGAGGTGCTTGGATGCCTATAATGCGGGGTATGATAGTGAAGAGGTAGCTAAGGCTCATATGTGTGGGGGATATGTTAGTTGGGGGTTAATTTACTTAATGGTGACCTCTGTCCATTAGAGACATGGGGCCAGGCTGGGGGTAAATTTGTGATTTCACATCCAATGATCAAGGTTTCTTTTGAACAGGATCAGGGAATAACTCTGCTTCACATAGAAGGGGAGCTTATTCCATAGCACAGAAAACATTTGAGACACATTATCAGTCAATCCAGTAGGTTCTATTGCTTTTGCAGACAAAGTTCGGGTCCTTGGATCTAGTGTTTTTGGTAGTGTTTGTCTTGTGGCTATACAAGAGATTCATCATAGTTGTATCCAAGGATGCCTTATATGCTAGACATAAATCGCCCCTCAGTAACTTGTAGGAAACTAAGTACAGAGATAGAACTTTAAGGCGATCTGTGTAGAAAAGAGAATTTCTACCCTAAATTGTCCTGTGGTGAGAAACCTGTAAAGGTTTTCCAACTATTGCAAGTGCCTGACTGGGTACATGCCAAAGGTGGACTGTATTCAGTGAAGGGTCTGATAGGGGCTGAGTAGAATTGGCACTATTACTTCCTTGGACCTGAATACCATATCCTTGATTATCAGTTGGGTGGCAGAAAATGATTTTTTATACTATCTTGGTTACATGCTAGTCAAACACTAGATTATTGTCTACATATGTTCCCAGATCCCTAACTATCGGGTCAACTCTTAGGGTATTTTATCAATGTAGTAATTTGCTTGGGCAGACACTTTCACATAAAGACAAAGTATGAAACCACAGTCCATCAGGCTAAAAACAAGTACAGTTTAATGAGTGTTAGCGCTTTAAGGTACAAACCCTTCCTCAGACACAAATCATATAACACAAAACTGAGTTTAAATACAAATGCTTTTCACAAATTATAAAATCATTCAATCAATCAATTAAATCCTAACATTTCTGAATATATGGCCTATGCCTACTTAAAACAGGTTTTAAAGGTACCATACCATTAAGCCCTGGATGCCTGTTATCCCCTAGTTCAATTATCCACCTAGTTTCACAGTATTCAGTACTGCTTATGATATTACCCTTTCTATCTCCTATGTTAACCTTTTGCAATGCTAAAAACAAAAAATGATGTCCTGGATGTCTTTCAATATGTTGGGAAAGTGTATTGCATTTATCCTTAAGCCTAATGGCTGATAGATATCTCAATATTCTGTCCTTAAACCTACAGTTAGTCTTTCCCACATAAAAGGATGGACAATCTATGCAGGCAGCTAGATAGACTATATTTTGGGACAGGCAAGTAGCCATAGCTCTTGGGGTGTATTCCCTCTGTGTAATGGGATAGACAAATATATGTGATCTGTTAATATGCTTACAGGCTTTGCAACGTTGACATGGAAACATTCCAACCTTGTCCTCTTCCTTCATACCTCTAGAGGACTTATCAGAGAATCTGCTTCAAGTTTTTATTTCTCTTATATATAACTTGTGGACTCCCCCCCACACCAATTCTTTCAAAGAGTCATCAGTTTGCAGTATTCTCCAGTTATCTGTAATGGTGTCTTGCACCCATTTAATATCACTACTATAAGCTAACTGCAGGGACACTTTGCTTCTTGCTCTGTTATCATACATATTAAACCTATTTGACCTAACCAAAGAGGAGAACCAAGGAGCACCCTTAGCATCCCTGGAGCCAACAACTTCACTCATTACCCCTTCTATCTCCATAGGTTTATATCCCCTTGTTACCAACCTGTTAGTAAAGGTCACTAATTCATCCTGCAAAACCTCTTCATCAGTACATAACCTTGACAATCGTAAAGACTGTCCTTTCACCATGTTATGAAAAACAAAGCCTGGATGCATACTATCCTTAGCTAGAAGTCCATTCTTCCAGCAAGCTTTCCTAAACATGTTGGGGTTAAATATTCTATGGTCACTTTGCTCTATCTTTATATCCAGGAAATCTATCTCTTTATAGGAAGAGTTAACTGTAAATCGTAAAAAACTGGTGGTAACAGTGTACATTTTGATGGGCATGGTATTAAACATGTTATCAGCCTCTTGGAACTTGTCTTGGAACACAACATCTTCCTCTTTGAAGGGCAGTACTCTTGGCAGAAATGGGGGGTCGCTATGGGGACCCCCTATGCAAACTCTTACGCCAATTTGGTACTTGCCCATTAGGAGATAGAGGTTATCTTTGAGGCCATACACCATTGGAAGCAACATTTGGCTTTTTATACTCGTTTTGTAGACAATGTGTTTATTTTATGAACAGGTACCCCCGAAACCCTGATGCATTTTGTTAAGTACTTGGGAGGTGCCACCAATTTTTTACAATGTTAAAAGCTCTCATGATTAATTGCTTGCACCGCCAGACAGTTCATCTTAAAGTAAAAGCAGTTGGAAATGAAAACAAACAGCTAGCAATTTTGCTGATGTATGTAGGAATCTGTAAATTTCAATCAGGACACAATGTACAAAATTCCCCTAGCTAGCTGCCTTCAGCTGCAGACTTCTTGTCACCCACTAGGACCATTCACTAATGAAAAAGAAACATGCTAATTTCTTTGTAGATTTTTTCCAGTCTATTTACTTACAAAAAAAACTGTTTATATCTTTAGTCAAGGTCATTAACCTAGACATCCACTCTTGTAAAAACAAGGGGAATTATTATCTTAATTTGACATATACTATAACCATACTCCTTTACATCCTATCACCACCCCAGCAACTGAAGAACATGGACTTATATTAACTTGAACTTGCCTCTCTCCAGTGTTCCTTATCTTGTTATAGTGAAAAGCCTTTATTTCTTACAAATAAGAAAAATACTTATTTACTTTAATATCTTTAACATATAGTCATTGAAAAGACTCACCCACATTTAAAATACCCCTAACTGCATATTATACAAACTAGTTTACAATATAGCACATGCAGTTTTTATTGTCAAATATTTTATACATACACCAATAAGAACAAAAAATGTTTTGCTTACAGCGATATCCTTTTTTCTTTTAGGGTCTTTCTAAACATTCATCACAGTCCTCCCACAAGTTTAACAAAGGCAACAAAATTCCAGTCTTTCTCATCCAATTTTTCTTCCAAAGCCATATTTCACAAATGTAACTGATGCATTATAGTCTCCCACTTAGACATTAATGTCAGTGTTGCTGGTCTTCTTCCCAATCATCTTTATCTCCCAACACCAAACTGCGGTTCAAAACCAAGGTACTCCTGATTCTTCTAGTCAACTCCTCTGTTTTTTCTGTCTCTCAAGATTTTCTATTGGAACAATGGAACAGGTTTCATTGACAAAGTCTCTCCGTGAGCTTTTTTGTCAAAATAATGATAAGCAAAGTTCCCTTCTACTTGGTGGCTCACTTTTTTTGGATAAACTTTTTTATTTCCTCCTTAGCCTGTTTTGCACCCAAAATGTTTTTGGTTCTCCAGGAAAAAATATTCAAATGATGTCTGGATTCAGCGACTTGAATCTCACACCTGCCTCTCAACATTTCTTGATTGCTGGGATAAATTGGCTTCTCTTCTGCCTTGTGTACAATGAATAATCATTTTTCCATAAAGACTCTGCTGTCTCCAAATTTGAATACTTTTCCTTTCTGCCACAGATTTGTCAGGATCAACTTTTTCTATTGGTATGATTGCATCTTTATTTATATAGGTCTTGGCTGCTTTCGTATTGCCAGGTTTGGAGCATACACTGGATGTGTCCTTTCAAATAAATAATGCTTTGGAACACCAGTCTAGTTACCTGTTTGTGCTTTCATAAAGTTGATACAGTCTGTTCCTTCAAGTTCCTCTGGTATAGAAGTAAATCTTAGAAGACAGAGTGAGAAGAAAATACTAACTCTACTATATTTTGAAACATCTCTTCTTGAAAAACTACATAGCCAGCTAGCCTTTTCTTCAAATCAGACTTTGATTTTTGCAGTTTTATCATTTCATCTGAACAGCTAAATCTTCTTCTATTTCTAACCTTTTGTGTTATCTAAGTTTAAGAATTCATTCAGAGTTTCATTTATTTTAATAATTTATAAGTACATTTGATTTTTTTCCTCAAAATTACTGAAAGCCATCTTTCATACCAAAGCTGAAACTTGAGCTACTTTTTGCTCAACAGCTGCAGAATTCTTACCAGCCAATGTATTCTCTTCACCTTTCCTTGTTTACTTTCTTTCAAGCTCTTCAAATTTCTTTTTTTGCAGGTAACGAGGTAGTGTATTACTAGATATTATCTAGTAACTGAATTTTACCCAAAATGACAATTTTACTGGCACTTTTTTTTCAGTCTCAGCAGCCATCTTTGAAGTCCAAGACAAGGGAAGTTTGATATGGGTCTATATTATGTGATCGAATGATCACAATAGCGAATGATCTAAAGAGCGAAAATGCAGCACATCAAAGTGCTTTTTGTGGGATCGTGCTACAGTGAAGAATGGAATATTTGCCCTTTCCTCACTGTAGTGCGATCTTAAAGTTAGTATATATATTTAGAGGGGGGGTGCAGCCCCCCCAAAATAATAGTTTTGATGTGCTGCATTTTTGCTCTTTAGAGCGTTCACTATTGTAATCATTCGATCACGTAATATAGACCCATTTGATACACCCCAACATTAAAACAATTTCAACTGATGCCTTGAATGACTCAATTTTGATATTTTTTAGGCACCTCTTCTATGAAGACATATTGAAGGAGGGAGGAATGTCTGCCAAGCGAAAATCATATATTGGTGAATGGAAGAGATTTTCTAGTTGGTGTTTAATCAATAATGGATTTATATCTAGTTCTGAGAGTTTGTCAAGAATACCTGAGAGAGCTATAGGATCAAACATTTTGACCAGGTCAAGGTAGGTAGTATGCACTTTTTTTTCCCTTATTCATAGTCATGGTGACCCTATAGAAGAAGTCTATCAGGTTAAGTAGGCAAGGCCTTCCCTTAACAAAGCCAATCTGGGATGGGTACAGTGTCTGCAGTTGCCTATGTCCTTGTTGCTCACTTCCATGATAATTTGTTCCATGGCTTTGCATACTAGACTTGTCAGACTGATGGGTCTGTAGTTCCTGAGGTCAACTGATGGTCCACCCTTATGAAGAGGGATGACTGTTGTGGCCCCCCATTCACCTGGCATGTAACCTGTTTGAGGCTGTAGCAGAAGAGTGCCTGAAGTGATTCTACTATGTTGCGTTTTAGGCTATTTATGTGGCAACCAGGGATATTGGCATGGTCCACTAAAGCAGTGTTTTTGGCCTTAGCGAGCACCTCCATGACCTTGTCCCCATTGATAGTTGGGGATCATATGCTAGAAGGGATTTCACAGAGGGTTATGGTGGGTGGTGAAGTTAGAGTTAAATTTGTCATCCATTAGATTTGCTATGTCATGCTGATAGATACTGGAGTCCTCTGGAGTGGCACAATAAACAAGCCAGTTATTAAAATCAATCATTTTCTGTTCATACTGTGGCATCATCCTTGATGAAGGTAGCATGCTGCTCAGTGTAAGGCATGTACCTGTCTGTGACACATTTTTAGAGAAATCCATAATGTCTCTTTTTGTATAGTTCACTGATGTATACCTCAGTTCAGTTCGGTGTCTACAGGACTGCAATCAGTTTCTCTCAACATTTAAACAGATTGAACTCTACAGTTCACTACAAAACGGTGTCTATAGGACTGCAATCAGTTTCTCTCAACATTTAAACAGATTGAACTCTACAGTTTCCTACAAAACGGTGTCTACAGGACTGCAATCAGTTTCTCTCAACATTTAAACAGAGTAGGCTGCACACACAAAAAGCATTTGTTAAGCTTTCACTTACAGTACTTTGTAATTAAGCATTTCACCATATTGGTCAGCCATAGGGCTCTTTGTTTCTACTTGAGTGGTTGCCTCCTTCCCCTGTAACTGAAGTAAATTGACTCTTACATTAAGAGCTGTAATACTTACCTTATAGCTTTGGGACACCTTAGGAAACCTTGTAAACAGCAATAGCCCCGCTACGTTCGCCCTCGCTATGCTCTTGCTCTCTTCACTCCCCTCCCTGCCCCCAATTCCCTCCCCCCACAGTACCTCTAAATTTATAGTACTATAGCCACTCCCCCACTTTCTAGATCCTATCTGCTTTCATCTGGGATAATTCCACCCACCCCCCTTCTACTACCTACATTTTAATAGCACCTATTAGCTTTCATCTGGCATTCTCCCAGCCCCTTTCCAGTACCTTTACCTCTCCACTCTATCTTCTGGTGTTGCATCACCAGGTAAAACAGTTCGAAAACTCACTAGCTGAATCACAGATAATGATATACTCCTCTTTACTACCCCTCTTGTTCACACCATACCTCCTTACCTTGTATGAAAACCAGTTTCTAACGGGATTTCAGGTCCCAAAAGGCCATACTATCACCCCAGCTGTAAATCCTTCCACCTTCAACCATACTTACAGTACCAGATCCTATCCAACATCTTGTTCAGTCTATCAACATCTCAACCCCAGGCACATTAGCTCTAGATCCAAACACTAGCACAAACTAATAAACAAATTCCTGAAGTTCATCACCAAGTATAGACTCAACCTAATACTTGGTGGTGATATTCACCCCAACCCTGGCCCACTCACTTCAGATACACATACCCCCTCTACTTGCAATCTAAGCTACAAACCTACAATTAATAGGCCAACTAACTCTCTCCTAGTCTGTCATCTCAATATTAGAAGCATTAATAACAAGGTACATGAATTGCATGCACTTCTGGATGTCCACTCCCTGAGATTCTCTGTTTATCTGAAACGTGGTTAAAACCTAACACTAAAGACAATGAAGTGTTACCACCTGGGTACAACATACACAGGCTGGATCGTGCTTCAAGGAAGGGGGGGCGGGGTAACTGTACTGTATAAATGTGAGTTGAATGTCACCATAGATGTAATACAACCTCCTCAAATTAATAACTCAGAGATTCTTGCCACCAAATTGCAACTTAATAAAAATAAATGCATTAATATCATCTGTATGTACATTCCCCCAGGTAACAATATATCTACATTTGAAGATATCCTGCACTGGCTATCATGTCACTACCCCCAAGAAACCCTATTACTTGGAGACTTTAACATAGACTGGGGCACCTGTTCCTCAGAATCCCCAACCACCCATATTAACCTGCATGCATTTACACTTAAATGCTCTGTGTACTTAAAACTATGGTTAAGTGTTATATATGTTTATTGCCTTTATAGTCCATCAACAGGAACTATACTGTTTCAGTAGCGTTAAAGGTGTTTTTTTTCTGCTTTTTTATGCTTTTGTGCTGCAGCTAAATCATGCTGTTATACCTAACTAGCCCCTAGATACTGTGAATACTTAGAATGTACTTGTATATCAGGCCCTACATAACCTTTGCTTTGCTGCTTTGAACCTACTGTGATTGAACTGATTATATTCGACTTTTGTACAGTGCTACATTTTGTGAATGCATTAACTAAAGTCAAATAAGGAAATTTGTTTATTTAACAGCCACATCATTGCCATTCTGACCGTTTTTTGGTACTACCACTTAATCTGACATTTTTTTGTGGAACAGCTAATTTTGTCTGCCACTAACACTCTGTTTATCTATCATTTTGTCTTTTTCTCTCCCTTTATTCACCCAGCACTCCACCTTGCTTGCCCTGAACTAGTGAATGAGAATCTGTCCTGCCTGAATGCCAAGATCTAAACTTTCTGCTAAGACAATTGGTCTCTACCTGAACTAAAGGATAGAGCCAATCCTCTCCCTAAAAGTATGTGTTATAACGACTGTAGTTATTACTATGCTTGAACTATATAATGCCATGTAACTGAGGACTGCTCCCTAGCCAGGTCAGCCAGCACACTCACGCTATTCTAATCCTTTCTCCCAAACCTCATTACATTACCCACAAGTTATCTAAGCTGCTGAGTTCTGTTCCCCTCCTCTACTCCTAGACCTGAAAGCACACTAGGAAAGCTTATTGTTTCTTTCTATCCTTTTCCACTGGATAGAATCCTTTTCCTAATTATTTGCCCTATAAAACTATCTCATTGTTCCAACACACATATTATCATACATTTTGCTTGTACTATTCTTTGCTATCCCAGTCCTGCTCACTCCTCTATTCTCACATCTACTCACTCTCCTCCATTCACATCTTCACCTTACCTCAGCAGTCAGCATTTCACTGATTGTTCCTGGGGTCCTCCTTCTTCACTGGCTATATCCCGCTCCATTCGCCCTTCGGGCTCACTCCGCTCCCCTACCCTGCCCCCAATTCCCACACGCCCCCAGTGCTCCTACATTTAATCACACAAACCACACCCCCTTTCATAACCACCAATCATAGCATCCCACCCCTTAAAGTGCCAGAACCTCCACACCCAAGATTCACCGACATTATCCAACTTACTTATCTTATCATAACCACCAATCATAGCATCCCACCCCTTAAAGTGCCAGAACCTCCACACCCAAGATTCACCTACATTATCCAACTTACTTATCTTATCATTACTCTATTTTCAACCCTGCCACTACGTCACTGTTATCTACCTATCCACAACAGAAACTCCTACTTCTATCCTCCTTCATACCTATTCTTATTATATTTTATCTACTTACATTCAATGAACATCTCCACCACATAAACCTTTACTACCCAACAAAGCAAACCTCCTCAACACCCATAGCTTACACTCAAACTTATTCAAACACACCTAGTACACTAGCCTACCTATCAGCAAAATATCACAGACTAAATCACATCAAATACTATAGGCCTAAAGCTAAAAAATCTCCGTTCCTAATATGTAAACACCTGCAGCTTACACTTAGCAATCAACTCCAATCAATAATAGATGGAGATATCCAACCCAATCCAGGCCCAAACTCCACACATTCTAGAGTGACCCATAAAGCAACCCTCACTACTACCCAATCCCTTATCAGACCTCCCAACTCACTATTAATAGCCCATCTTAACATAAAAAGCATAAATAATAAGGTTGCCCAAATACATGCTCTCATGGACGTGCATTCATTTGATATCCTGTGTCTTACTGAAACTTGGCTCAAACCATCTATACAAAACAACACATTTATTCCACCAGGATATAGCATCTTAAGACTAGACCGATTAGCTAAAAAGGGAGGTGGAATAGCTATACTATACAAATCCGGACTACAAGTGACCTCTATTGACTCTAAGCCCCCCTAACTAGTAATGAAGAAATACTTATCTCCAAACTCCAACTCAATGACCATAAATCCATATATATTATTGTTGTCTACCTTCCCCCAGGGAATAACTCTAATATCCTAGAAAATATCCTAAATTGGCTATCAGCCAATTATCCCCAAGAAACAATAGTACTCGGAGACTTTAATATTAATTGGAAAAGCTGTACTTCTGAACAGCCCTCTACCCATCTTAACCTACATGGGTTTACTCAAACTATAAGTTCCCCCACAAGGACCAATAAACACAATAACAATGATAGCACCCTAGATTGGATACTAATAAATAGACATCACCAAAGTTATAAACTAGGGACTCTCCCTGAGGATATAAGCGACCATGCACTCACCTTCATAATCAGATTCAAGACTGATATCCCAAATCCAATTACCTATAGAACAATTAGGAGTAATAAAAAATTTAACCTTGATATTTTCCAAAATGAACTTAAAGCATGCAACTGGTCACCCCTCAAAAGTCTAATCCTAGAGGAAGCAGTAATCTACTTTAATAGTAAATTTCTAAATATTCTTGACCTCCATGCTCCAAAAAGGACCATTAAAACTAGGAACAAACCTGCCCCCTGGCCCTCAAAAGAGACAAAACAAAAAATGGTACTCAGAAATAAAATCTGGACCAAATGGCGTGCTACTAAAACCAAGAAGATCATATAAAGTTCAGACAGCTAAGAAATGACACACAAAAAGCAATACTGTCAGATAAAAGAAAGTACTACATTCAACTCCAAAATACCCAGCAAAGTAAACCTCAAAAATTTTGGGCAGGTATAAATACACTCTTACACCCAGGCCGTACTGTCACTCCCTCCCCTGTAGATACTGACCAGGATAATCCAAAGCAAATTGCAAGTACCTTTAATACCTTCTTCACTGAGACCATTCAGTCTCTTGCCAATCAACTATCTCCCAACAGCTCACCTCTATCACCCTCTAATACTACCTTACCTCCCCCATTTCATCTCAAACCTATCCCTACATCCCTTATCCATACCCTTTTGCAAAAACTCAAACCTACCACCACTGCAGTAGATCTCCTTCCTGCAGAATATCTACAAAAAGCAGCAAATGCCATAGCCTACACAGTCTCCATTCTGATTAACAGAACAATCTCTGAGGGTGTAATTCCTTCCATTTGGAAGATTTCACACATTATCCCCCTTCATAAGGATGGAAATTCTAGGGAACTATCCAATTACAGACCAATTGCCATACTATCTCCTCTGGCAAAAATAATGGAGAAATGCATTAATATGCAACTATTAAAACACCTAATAGATAACAACTTATTAGCTAACTGCCAACATGGCTTCAGGCCATTTCACAGTACTACTGCTGCCCTTCTATCCTTCTCCGACTGTATAAATAAAAATTGCAATAACAACACTCTATCCTCGGCCCTCGTTATTGATCTCTCTAAAGCCTTCGACATGGTTAACCGACAACTTCTCATAAACACACTGAAAAACCTATCTCTTGATACACTTACTATACAATGGTTTCAATCCTACTTAAGCAATAGGCAACAGGCAGTTATGTGGGAGAACAACCTATCTCCCCATCTCCCCATTGCACTAGGTGTCCCCCAAGGTTCTATACTTGGACCACTTCTATTCTTTATTTTCATCAATGACCTGCATACTGTTATTCCTCAAGCTTGCTTAATACAATATGCCGATGACTCCACATTAATATGCTCAGCCCCAACTCCAGCAGACCTTCAATCTCAAACCAAAAAGTGTTTAACATAGTTGAGGAATGGCTACAACATCAGTGCCTCATCCTAAATCCCAAAAAAAAACAAACTTCTACTTTTTACTCCCACCCACAGGGCCACACCTCTACACTTTACTGTCACATCTAATAGTGGAACCATCATATCCCCCGACTCTACCACAAAACTCCTAGGGGTTCTAATTGACAATAACCTTAACTTTGAAGGCCACATTAACAATACCATAAAAACAGTCAACAAAAAACTAGGCTCCCTCTATAGAATCATATCCTTTCTTACCCCACTAGCAAGATCTACTATTGCCCAGACCCACTTAATCTCTACCCTCCTCTATGCCTCCCCTATATATATACTAGCCTCTAAAAAAACAACATGAACAAACTGGCTGTCTCCTACAACAATACTGTGAGATTTGTAACAGGCTCTACACTTAGGACCCATCACTGTATTAATTATCAAAAACTAGGTTGGCTAGAGTTACCTAATCTACTTCTATTTAAACAATTAACATTTAACAATAAGCCAAGCCACAGTATAGTGAAGAAGACAATAAATAAGCCAAGTAAAAGCTGCTTTTGCTGGTTTAATAATAATACTTAACATTTGCCTATAAAATCCTGTATCAGCCTAACAACACACCAATTCTTACCAACCTTATCACCCCCTACAGCAACCTTAAGACCCTACGCTCATCTAGCAAAATACTAGTACAAATACGCAAAACCTACAATAAGGCAGGGGACTCTCTGTTCTCTAATACCATGGGTAAAACCTGGAACTCTCTCCCCAGCGACCTGACCTCCCTACCTTCACTAACACAATTTAAAATCAGGCTTAAAACCTACCTCAAATCACACTGGTTGTGCACCTGTCTGAACCCAGACTAACCTCTCACATCTTCTTTTCACTAAGTTACAAGTCTTATTACTGTATAATCTAACTGCCTAATGAAAACCAGAATTATAACTGGCCTTTCAATTGATTGGACTCTCTTTCTATATCAGAATATGACTCTCAGTCTCCCTACTATGTTAACATATACACTTAACATAAGATACTACAATCAAATGTGTTGTGAACTGAACATATTTCCTTATTTACTAAACTACTTACTCCAATATGATCTTTCATGCATAAAATAGCTTAACTTTATATGGTACTTCCACCTGTTAAACTTTGAATTGTTTTATTTTTTGATTTAAGTAAAATATTGTTCATTACTCTCAAGGAGCTTTTCATCCCGGGCCTCTGCTGAAAATGGAAATGTATCCAGCTGGACTAGCCCGGTCAACAAATGTAAAATAAAATAAAATAAATAAATAAATAAATAAATCTCCTACCAGGATAGGTAAATCCAACCAAAAAGAAAGTATACTTGACTGGGTACTCGTAAACAGTCACCCCCAACTGTACACCTCTGGTACCCTCCTTAATGGCCTAAGCGATCACCTTCTCACATATGTAATTAAGCACAAAACCATTAATTCCCAACAACCCTTACTCAGAAAGGTTAGAAACAATAAAAACTTTGACCCTGCCAAATTCCAACAAAAACTAAACTCATGTAATTGGTCTATTCTAAAACACCTCCCCTTAGAGGAAGCAGTAGCATACTTTAACAACAAATTCCTTGAGATCCTTGATTTGCATGCACCTGTTCGCTCAAAGAGAACCAAGGCAAAACTGCAACATGGCTTTCTATAGAGTCTAAACTCAAAATTACCCTTAGAAACAAAGCATGGGCTTTATGGTGTTCTTCTAAAGACCCTCAAGATCACATTAAATACAGGCAATCCAGGAATGAAACCAAAAAATCAATTTTACAAGACAAAAAACAATACTACTGTAATTTACAGACAGTAAATCAAAATAACCCTCAGAAGTTTTGGGCAGGTTTAAATAATCTACTACATCCTGGACAAACTTCAACCCCAATCCCTGCTGCTACTATTGATAAAACCCCTGAAGATGTTTCTGATAGTTTTAACCAATTCTTTACTGAGACAATTCAAGCCCTAGCTATCCAACTACCTCCTAGCTCCCCTGGTCCTGAAAGTAGCACCCCTAGAAACCTACTCGCATTCAGCTTCCAACCAGTCGCCACTTCACTTATCCGTACCTTGATCAAAAACTTAAAACCCACTACACTTTCTGCTGATCAACTCCCTGCCGAGTACCTACAAAAATCAGCTGATGCTATTGCTTACCCCGTCTCAATACTAATCAATCGAACCATAGTAGAAGCTAAAATTCCCACTATCTAGAAAATATCCTATGTAATCCCACTTCACAAAGGAGGCAGCTCTACTGAATTCTCCATTTATAAGCCAATAGCTATACTCTCTCCACTTGCAAAGATTATGGAAAAATGTATTCATAGACAACTCATGCACCACCTAATCCAAAATTGCCTTATGGAAGACACTCAGCATGGCTTCCATCTTCATCACAGCACTATTTCAGCCCTCCTAGTCTTTACTAACACCATAAACCATAATCGCAACAATAATTATATATCCTCAGCCCTCTTTTTGGATCTTTCCAAGGCATTTGATATGGTTGATCACCAACTTTTAATCCACACTCTGCAAACATTCTGTCTAGACACTGGAGCCCTCCAATGGTTTCAGTCCTACCTGAATGGTCGACAGCAGGCTGTCCTCTGGCAGAACAAACTCTCTAACCTTCTACCTAACACCCTTGGAGTACCACAAGGCTCTATACTAGGGCCCTTGCTGTTCTCCATCTTCATTAACGACCTTTATACTGTCATCCCAAAAGTCAGCTGTATCCAATATGCTGATGACTCTACTCTGATTTGCTCAGCCACATCTCCAGTAGAGTTATGGTCAGCTACCCAGACCACCTTTAATACAATAGAAAACTGGCTTTCTGAACATCGCCTGATCCTAAATCCCAAAAACTAAAATGCTGTTATTTTCACCAACACGTAGGTCTACCGCTTTTACCTTTACCATAAAATCAAATGATGGCACAATAATCTCCCCTGACCCATCTACAAAACTATTAGGTGTCATCATAGACAATAATCTCAACTTTGACCTACATGTTAACCAAACTATCAAAACCATCAATAAAAAACTAGGGTCACTTTACGGAATAAAAGCCTTCCTAACCCCTCCAGCTAAAATTGCCATAGCTCACTCTCACCTTCTTTCAACCCTTCTGTATGCATCCCCTCTACTCTTGAATTTAAACAAGACTGTCCTTAACAAACTCTCAATTTTCTACAACCACATTGCCAGGTTTGCCACTGGGCTGCCTTTTAGGACGCATCATTGCATCAGTCTAAATCAGCTTGGGTGGCTTGAACTACCCAGCCTAATCCAGTATAACCAACTAATTATGGCCTATAAAATCCTCTATAATCCGGACAATACTCCTGCACTTAAAAATATTATCACCCCCTATAACAATCCTAGACCGCTTGGATCCTCTGACAAACTACTAATTCAGACTAGCAAAATTAATAACACAGCCGGTGATTCTCTCTTTGCAAACTCTGTAAGTAGATCCTGGAACTCTCTTCCAGCTGATATTACCTTACTTTCCACCTTAGGTCAATGTAAAACTAGACTCAAACAACATTTGTCACTTAACTGGCTATGTCAATGTATCAAGCCTGGCTAACTCTCTCTAGAATGTGTAAAAATCTGTTAACAAGTTTACTGTGTAATTTAATTTAATCATGACTTGTGCTCAGGATTAACTGTAACCCGTGGAACTTGTTTAACTTGCTTACTTATGTAATCTCTGTAAATAGTCTGTTTGTAATATGTAATGCTGGTGTTATGTAATGCTGTATCTGCTTACCCTTGGGGCTTTTCTCCCCGGGCCTCCGCTGAAAATGGACATGCATCCAGTCGGACTATCCCGGTCAACAAATGTAAAATAAAAAATAAATAAATAAATAAATTTACACCCACATGAACTATGATAGATAATCACATTGGTACCTGTGGTGCAGTGACCTGAGTGTATGCATGATATTGCAGATCTTAGCTCCAGATAGGCAACTAACCTTTTTCTTCTCCTGGTGAAAGGAACATCTATGTGTCATACAATAAAATTCCCTGTGACAAGAGTACTAGGTAAAGTGTTTGCTTGCCTTATGAGCTTTGTTCTTGGGGGATCATTGGGTGTAAGTTTATGTGTATTGTTAGGTATTGCTTTGGGTGTGTGTTTTAGTGATTGCTGAAGGTAGGTTTTGAAGTTTTATGTCTTAGGAGGTATTTGAGGTTTCTTGTAAGTGCATCAGCATAAGAAGGTCTGTGTGTGTAGTAAACAGTATATGCAAAGTATGTAGTGTGTGTATTTTTGACAACATTGTATGTAAGCTAGATTTTTGCCTCCCTGGAAGTTATGTATGCGCATCTCTCGCATACCGTGTTAGTTTCTTTAAGGAGTAAAAGGTTATGTGAGTGCATGCGACAATTGCTACACTGTCTCAAGATACCTATACCTACCAAGCCGGCCACAGAACTATTAGGAAATTGCAATTCTATATTGTCAGGACTTGTATTAGGGTTTTACAATGATCACCTGAGTGGTGTCTAGGGTGAAGACTAGATGTTAGATAGTGCTATTCTTAGTGCTCTATGGCATTATCTAGCTGCCCTAAGCTTATTTGCATGCAAAGACGTTCTGTGTTACAGGTTAAAGTCCTAAGAATTAGTTTTATAGGTTTGCTACTATACAGGGTACTGCTAACTACCACTGAGCAGTGAAGAGCTCATCAAAAATGTGTCTAATTTATAGCAGACAGAAAACATTGAAAACTAACTCCTGAGCCCTCTGGCCATTAAATAACTACAGTTTAAGCTCCCTGGAGTGCCTCTCTACTCAGAGAGTCCAGGTAAGCACCTTCTGCCACAAGATAGATGATCCTGGAACTTCTTAATGTAAAAGCACAACAAAAGCAGCTTTCAGTTGCAGATTGACACACAGTCTAAGTCCCTAAACAGCTCTTTGGCTGATAAGACAATCTCACTTTAAGCCTCCCTTGTGTGTTTCCCAGCTCAGACAGACCGGGCTACCTTTCTACTCCCACAAAAATTACAGCACCATCCTTCTTAATGTAAATATACACTTTAGATAGACAAAAGTGAAAAGTTATCAGAAAGAAATCAAATAACTAGCTACAACAAGTAATTCTGCATTTTCCAATTCTAACTGACCAGGCTGCTTTGTCACTGCCACTAGTGCAGCAGAACTAGTCATTTTAATGTAAAAAACATATTGTAGTTAGCCACAAGTGAAAACATACCAGAAGCAAGTTTGACAACTAGTTACAAGTAATTGCAAAGTGATTCAAAGTAGACAAGCCAGCAATAAGGAACACACACACACACACACACTTCAAGGCAATTTCAAAGTAGACTAACAGTCCAAGGAGAGGACCTTCCCAGTTTCTACTGTCAGTAACCAGTAAGACAAGCAATACAGTAGGGACATTCAGCTCAAAACTCCAGCTCTATTCAGTCGCTTACCGCTTGCTCAGAGGTGACCTTTGCCTAACATACAAGGCCATGTCAAACCCAGATTTGATGAATATGCTTCACCTCAAAAAATCTAGATCCATCAGAGCCACAAGGGCGGGAGACTTAAACCTCGACACGCTATGTTTAGGGGCTGTGGACCCCGACACGGCTATAATAGGGACGGGCTGGGGATAGATTCATCACCCAAAGACTCCTATGCTGTGGAATAAAATCCCGGTATATGTGAGGCAGAGCACCTCGCTGGCCTTGTTCAAGAGAAATCTTGACCAATGGATGGGAGATCGCAGATATACCCCAGGGATTACCTCAGTGTCACTGCTCAACAGAGGCACAGCAAAATAATGGGTATAGTTCCCCATACTAAAGGGGTGGCGTAAGCCACAAAACTATGGGCTAGGCTTGTAAATGCCCTCGGGCAGATAGCCTAGTATGAACCTATGAACCTAAACCTATGAACTTAAAAGCCACCAAGTATAAAACCAAAACAGTGATAGGAAGAGGGGGAGGGAACCAAACTCAGAAAAACACCTAGTCCCAGCACAGAAACCAAAAAGCAATACAGACTATAAAAATACCATAAATTAATAATGTTAACATCAAATAAAGTGCAGAACACACAAAACTGATATAAATGTTAAGATAAGTGCAATTATAAATCTCATTAAAATGTACTTCTCTGAATGCAAAAATGTAGTCAAATGCGTTTATCAGCTTGCAGCAGTTTCAACACTGAGATGATGAATTACTCTTGTGCTGTAAAATACCTGGGGGTGGGTAGCAGGTTGAATGGCTACAGCAAACTCAGAAAAACCAAAAAGCAATCCAGACTACAACATGCCTTTAATTAATACTTGAACTTCAGATAAAGAGCAAAAAACACATAAAACTGATTAAAACGATAACATAAGTGCAATTACAAATCTACTTAAAATGCACTTCTCTGAATGCAAAACCGTAGTCCAAATGCTTTTATCAGCTTTTAGGAGTTTCAGCATTGAGATTCATACAATGTCATAGAATTTCTCAGATATCTTCAATCCTCTATAGTATCTCAGGTTAGTTTTCTCATCACAGGCTCTGAGTCTGTAAACAACCTTTTTTTACATTATATTGCTTAAGTTGTTGTGCTAAAAGCGTTTGTGCTCTGTTGTCATCAAAAATACTTGTTTAACAGCAACCTTTCAAAACTCATGCATATTGCCCAGATACTCTCTTATTTTCCCCTTTGCATTCAACAATTGCTCCTCTTCTTGTTCAGATTCCACTTCTTCTGAATACTTTAACTTTTGAAAACTCCACTAAATAATTCCAATTACTTATTTCCCATATCTCTTTTGCTCTTAATTCTACCACAGTTTTAAAACCCATTTTCAATTTATCCCACTCTCTTGCTATTCCTTCTGAAGAAAAGTGTATCTTCCCTAATAACTCTCAAATTAATTAATTCCAGTACCCATTTCTTAATTTTCTCTTTTTAACAAATAAGTAGGAAAGTGATGGTATCTTTTTACTTAATTTTCCTACTTTCTTATCTTAATTTTTATTGGTGCATGATCTGAAAAAGTTATTGGATGTGTTTCAAAGCTTTAATTAATGACCCATGCTCCTGTTAAATATAATATCTGTCCAGTTATTTTACCTTGGGAAATAATATGCAAATTCTGTCTATGTTCCTAGTAGTAAACTCACATCTTCTATTCCAAATATTCTCACATTTTTATTCAAAAACCTACCCTGTTTTCAAGGGAGCCCGCAGGATTTTTTGCAGGGGGGTGCAAACCCAGAGCCCCGCCCACAGAGCCCCACCCACTCCTCTCATGGAGCCCCACCCCCACCGCCCACGGAGCCCCGCCCCCACACAGCCATTACCGGGTCCCATTACTTGGCTATTTCTCTCCAGTTGCCATAAACACTGTTCAAAATTCTCAGTGTGCATACTGTCTTATGCTTTACTTCTACAATAATTACAGGTATCTAGATTTAATTAGGAATCCATGCTAAGTTTTTTTACATACCCCATGTACATTGCAACTAACTCAAGGGAACTTTCAGCTGGCAGCCCTTTTGAATTCTGATCAAGAAGGCTTGGCTGTTCAGTTCTCTATACTAGAATAATTTCTCATTCATTGCTAATAATCATTTTATTTACTTGGGTACTGACAGAGTTTTACTTTTTACCTACCATAAAGACAAGATATTTGTTTTACCTCAAAATACTTCCCCTTGTTTTATTTATTTATTTGTAAGTGACTTATAAACAACTACTGGGGAATAGTGTTCACTAGCTCACTATTTTTCATGTAGGAGACTAAACTGAGTCTCATGAGCCTGTTCAGATTATACAGATTTAAACAGATTAGTTTATAACACTAGTGTTCTTTGGCTTCCAAGATTAGCTCTCAGTAACACAAGTTGCTGTTTAAATAAAAGCTGGCATTCTGTGCTCTGAATGCACAACACGTTATAGCTGCATTTAACTTAAACTGTGTGCATTCACTACATTATGTATATCTTTTAATTAATGCTTAATCAAGCACTTCTTCATAATCCCAACATTGACATAGTTGCAAATAATCACTTCATCTTTTTATAGATAATTCCAATAGCCCTAATATATGCACATTATTAATTATTTTTTCAAGATTAGTTTTACTGAGTGAGCAAGGGAAATTCTGGGTGTTTTCTGATTTTGTGTGGTTTGACCCTTAGTTATATGAAACTGGGTCTGCATTATCACTGATGTGAACAACTTCATTATATGCTTAACTAAAAGCTTTAGACGATTTTTCTTGACACAGCCATTA
Source organism: Protopterus annectens (assembly GCF_019279795.1). NCBI lineage: Eukaryota > Metazoa > Chordata > Ceratodontiformes > Protopteridae > Protopterus > Protopterus annectens. Next base: position 936,700,578 of record NC_056748.1, on the reverse strand, counting down.
CAGTATCCTTCCTGTTACTGTGATAAGCAAGAGTAGCCATGCATAAGAAGTATACATATTTATACATATGATTATGCAAGATTATATACAGACTGTATTAATTATAATATAAAATTATTTAATTATATCCCTTCTATAATACAGCACCACTTGTTAGACTGTGTTTTAAATGTATAGTTTTGAATGTTTTTCCAGCAAGCAATGAAACAAAACATGAGCCAATAATGACAAACTGCCCAGTTCAAAACATTTCAACCATAAAAGGCCACTTAAACTTTTGTCATTACAATCCATCAATGTCAGTCAGTATGCACAATCTCTGCAGAAGTAAAAGTCATCTGAATAATTCCACATTATAGAGATCTGAAACTAATGAAGAGGTTGTTGCTAGAAAACAACTTTATACTTCAGCATTACATCAACAAATTCAGTGTCTGCTGCCCTTGAAGAATACATTGCCTATGTTACATTAAAAATGGTAAACTGTAAAAATGGTAAACTGGTATATTTGCAATACAGAATGGGTAGTAAGCTAAAAAAACAAGTTCATAGTTAATAGGCATCTCATCCAAAGGAGGACACAGCCAGAACTGCAGCACTCCACCCCCTTAAAATACAAATCTACATGCTGTGGGAGTAGAACCTATAGCCCTCTGCATCAAGATGAAAGTATGCTACCTGCTGTACTACTAACACTGCTTTAAAATTCTATACCACAATAATGATGCCATTTGCTAAACAAAACAGTTGCACATTTTAGCAGACTTAGCATGAGCAGCAGTAAACTTATCTTCCCTTGAAGCTCACAATTCCTTGAAAATACACTTGAAAATAAATTCCACCTGCTAACTCTAAATAGGGCATTTCAATTTCTCTCACACACCTCAACCTCTGCAAGAAATCTGGACAAAGCCCAACATAAATAGGGACAGATTATAAATATTGCTCTCATGAACTTAGAACATTGCTAGAATAACCGGATTTATGTTAGTATGCATTTTATATGATGGACAGAAGGAAGGTTGGTATATTGTGTGTGCAAGAGACCAGATGGAAGGGGAGTAAGGCTAGGTGTATCGGAGGTGGGTTCAAATTGTTTTATCATGGCGTGGATGGGAGGAGAAATGGCGTAGGAGTTATCCTAAAGGAACAGTATGCTATGAATGTTTTGGAGTTGAAAAGAGTGTTGGATAGAGTGATGTTTATGAAGCTGGAAATTGATGGTGTAATGATAAATGTTGTTAGTGCATATGCTCCACAAGTTGGGTGTGCGATGGATGAGAAAGAAAAATTTTGGAGTGAGTTGGATGAAGTGGTGATGACTGTACCCAAGGGTGAGAGAGTGGTGATTGGAGCAGATTTCAATGGGCATGTTGGTGAAGGGAACAGAGGAGTGGATGACGAAGTGATGGGTAGGTATGGTGTTAAACAAATTAATGCAGAAGGTCAGATGGTAGTGGATTTTGCGAAAAGGATGGACATAGCTGTGGTGAATACGTATTTAACAAGAGGGAGGAGTGGTGAATACATATTTTAACAAGAGAGAGGAGCTTAGGGTGACATACAAGAGTGGAGAAAGATGCACACAGGTGGATTATATCTTATGTAGGAGGGCCAATTTGCAGGAGATTGGAGAATGTAAAGTGGTGACCGGGGAAAGTGTAGTTAGGCAGCATATGATGGTGGTTTGTAGGATGACGTTGGTGATCAAGAAGAGGAGGAGGAGTGTGAGGGCAGCACCAGTTCAGGGATGAGTTAAGACAGGCACTGGGTGGCAGTGAAGAGTTACCAAATAGCTGGGTAACTACAGCAGAGCTAGTAAGGGAGATGGCTAGAAAGGTGCTTGGTATGACATCTGGACAGAGGAAGGACGATAAGGAGACATGGTGATGGAATGAGGAAGTACAGGAGAGTATACAGAGAAAAAGGTTTGCAAAGAAGAAGTGGGATTGTCAGACAGATGAAGAAAGTAGACAGGAGTATAAGGAGATGAGGTGCATGGTAAAGAGAGAGGTGGTGAAGGCTAAGGATAAGGTGTATGAAGAGTTGTGTGAAAGGTTGGACACTAAGGAGGGAAAAAAGGACCTTTACCGATTGGCTAGACAGAGGGACCGAGCTAGGAAAGATGTGCAGCAGGTAAAGGTGATAAAGGATAATGAGGGAAACATACTCACAAGTGAGGAGAGTGTGTTGAGGAGATGGAAAGAGTACTTTGAGGGGTTGATGAATGAAGAGAATGAGAGGGAGAGAAGGTTGGATGATGTGGGGATAGTGAATCATGAAGTACAATGGATTAGCAAGGAGGAAGTAAGGATAGCTATGTAGAGGATGAAGAATGGAAAGGCTGTTGGTCCAGATGACATACCAGTGGATGCATGGAGGTGTTTAGGTGAAATGGCAGTGGAGTTTTTAATGAAATCTTGGAAAGTGAGAGGATGCCTGAGGAATGGATAAAGTGTTTTGGTACCGATTTTTAAGAATAAGGGTGATCTGCAGATCTGCAGTAACTACAGAGGGATTAAATTGATCAGTCACTGCATGAAGTTATGGGAAAGAGTAGTGGAAGCTAGGTTAAGAAGGGACATGATGATTAGTGATCAGCAGTATGGTTTCATGCCTGGAAAAAGCCCTACAGATGTGATGTTTGCTCTGAGAGTGTTGATGGAGAAGTACAGAGAAGGTCAGAAAGAGTTGCATTGTGTTTTTGTAGACTTAGAGAAAGCATATGACAGGGTGCCTAGATAGGAGTTGTGGTATTGTATGAGGAAGTCAGGAGTGTCAGAGAAGTATGCAAGAGTGGTACAGGATATGTATGAGGGTAGTGTGACAGCTGTGAGAGTGACAGATGCGTTTAAGGTGGAGGTGGGGTTACATCAAGGATCAGCTCTGAGCCCTTTCTTATTTGCAATGGTGATGGACAGGTTGACAGATGAGATCAGACAGGAGTCCCCATGGACTATGATGTTTGCAGATGACATTGTGATCTGTAGTGAGAGTAGGGAACAGGTGGAGGAGACCCTGGAGAGATGGAGATATGCTCTAGAGAGAAGAGGAATGAAGGTCAGCAGGACTAAGACATGTGTGTGAATGAGATGGAGGATAGAGGAATGGTGAGGATGCAAGGAGTAGAGGTGACGAAGGTGGACAAGTTTAAATACTTCGGATCAATAGTTCAGAGTAACGGTGAGTGTGGAAGAGAGGTGAAGAAAAGAGTACAGGCAGGGTGGAGTGGGTGGAGAAGAGTGTTAGGAGTGATTTGTAACAGACGAGTACCAGTAAGAGTGAAAGGGAAGGTCTACAAGAGGGTAGTGAGACCAGCTATGTTATATGGCTTGGAAACGGTGACACTGACAAAAAGCAGGAGTTTGAGCTGGATGTAGCAGAGTTAAAGATGTTAAGATTTGCACTGGGTGTGACGAGGGTGGACAGGATTAGGAATAAGTATATTAGATGGTCAGCCCAGGTTGGAAGGTTTGGAGACAAAGCCAGAGAGGCAAAATTACGTTGGTTTGGACATGTGCTGAGGAGGGATGCTGAGTATATTGGGAAAAAAAGATGCCAAGGATGAAGCTACCAGGTAACAGGAAAAGTGGAAGGCCTAAGATAAGGTTTATGGATGTGGTGAGAGAGGACATGTAGGTGGTTGGTGTGACAGAGCAAGATGCAGAGGACAGGAAGAAATGGAAACAGATGATCCGCTGTGGCGACCAAAAGAAGATGATGATGATGATGTTTGTATGCATTTTTCTATAGGATATGACATCTAAAACTCAAATGTCTGTCATTATTTAGCAACTTCAATCCTTTTTAGGAAGAATATGTGGCAAAAAATATGGACATTCTGCAAAAACCTGGACAGCTGAGGGGTATGCTACCTCCTTCTTATACAGACAATTTTTGTTTCTTGTCCAAAAAAGACCTGCTGCCTGACACAACTATCTACTTGTTTCATGGGGAAGACATGATCAAAGTAAAAAATGAACAACAAGCAAGAAACAAGCTCAAGATAAATTGCTTAAAGGATTCCTGCACAAGTTATGAACCACACTTGATAGATTGGCATTCTGTTTAGTTTACGGGTAAAGCCTGCAAAGATGACTGCAAGTCTCCAACAAAAGATGACTGCAAGTCTCCAACAAAAGATAACTGCAAGTCTCCACCAAATGTAATGAGCTTCTAAAAATATTGTAATCCTGTCCTTTTATTACAAATACTGTCATATGAATTTCAATACCCAAGGCTTATACATTATCTAGTTATGGAAATATTCTCGGCATGGCAACAACGAAAAGGCTTTCAATGCTGGCAATTCTATAACAGTATGCTTATTAAAGCTTACTTGCATCTTACAATCTCCGACAAGCTTACCTGATGGTCATTAAATCATTGCTACTTAAAACTGAGCAACAGGGCACTGTGACAACATGCATTTCCTGAATAATAAGAAGCATAAATCAACAATATAAAAATATGACAGAAAACCAGAACATTCTGCAAAATCAAGGACAGATGAAAAGCCACGGTCGTACTTGTGGTCTACCTTGGATGGGGGAATACTCTGCACACTTACACTACATAACTGCTCCTTGCCTTCCTTGAACACATCCAGAGCCACTACAATGGGGAGTGGGGTGCAACAAGTATGTCACAATTTGAAATGTCTCTGGCTGACAGTGATGGCTCTGACACTCATACCTTTCAACTTCAGAGCAAGAAATCTGGACAAAGCCATACATAGAACTCGAAGTGGGACACAGGCCCAAAAATAAGGACAATTTTAAAATATTGCTCTTATTAACTTAGATAATAGAACAGTAGTAGGTCTTGCATTAGTTTGCATTAGTACGAATTTTCTGAAGGGTAGGAAATCTGAAACTCAAATGTCTGCCATTATTTTCTAACTTCAATCTTTAATGACTTGCCACTAATTCGCCAGAAAACCACAATTTTATGAAAAACAGACCAAAAATGTGATGCAAAAATATAAAGTTGCCACAGAATACAGCTGGGAACCTGTCAAAAAAGGGACACCTTCTTAATATTAACACTGTTAACGTGAGCAGCTAACAAAATAAGAGTATCTACATGCATTTCTGAAGTAAAAGTAATAACTCTGATCATTACAGTTATATAGAATTGTAAACCCTCCACGTTTTCTTCCAAAATTGCCATTTTGAGGAGGGATTATTAGGGGAGAGCAACATTTTGAGCCAAAATTGGGGACAATGGAGAGGTTTGGATATTCCAAATTCTACAAAGCGATTTGCACATACCTCTCAACCTCTTAATGCAGGAAATCTGGACAAGGCCAAATATATTTGGGGAACATACAAACACTACTGAAAATTGCTCTTGTATAAACTTAAGACAGTTGATAGAATAACAGGTCTTGCATTAGCATGCATTTTTCTGAAGGTTACGACGTCTGAAACTCAATGTCTGTCATTTAGCGACTTCATTCCTAAATGATTTGCTAGAAAACCACAAATTTTATGAGGAACAAACCAAAAATAAGAAGCAAATATCTATTCATTCTGCAAAAATATGGACAACTGAGAGGTATAGTTCAACCGGGGCTGTCTGAGTTTGCTACCCTTCCCCCCTCACAAAATCATGGTCGAATGGAGCCTCCCCCCTGCAGCCATTCCAGTGTCCCATTCCTTGGTTATTTTGCCCCATTTACCATAAACACTGTAATGTGCATACTGCTTTACTTCTGCGATGATTTAGATTTCATTTGAAAGTTTTATTTTGCATTTTACAGCACAAACCCTAATAGATATCTGTTAAAAAAAGCAATGCAGTCTCACAATGAAAACAGACTTAGCATTAAAACTTCTCTGCCCTTGAAACTGACATGCATTGAAACACCCACATTCAAAGAAAATACATTTTGCCAGTGGCAGATTAACTCTGGGCTGTTTTCCAAATCATAGGCCCCTTGAACATGAAACATACACATGCTCTTTGATACACCTTCCTGACTGTATTACATTATATTTCTTGTACAATACAGTACAGTTGTTAGAGAGCATTTTAAATTTATTGTTTTGAACATTTTCCAGTAAACAATGAAACAAAATGCATACACCAATGACAAAACTGCCCAATTCAGAACATTTCCATCATAAAAAGTCTACTCAACCTTCTATAGTCCACCAGTATCAGTAAATCTGCACAATCTCTGAAGTAGTAAAATCCACATTAAAGAAATCTGTAACTAATAAAGAGGTTACTGCTAGCAAACAACTTTATATGTCATTGTTTCATCTACAATAAAGTGCCTGTTGCCCTTGAAGAATAAATTGCCTATGTTGCATGCATTAAAAATGATAAGCTAGTAATACCGCAATAGGGAATGGATAGCAAACTGATAACAGGTTCATAGTAGTTACTAGGTATCTTTGCCAAAAAGGACTGCAGCATCCACCCCCTTTACAATACAGTACAGTATCAGCAATGCATCTACCTACTGTGGGAGTAGAACCCACAGCCTTCAGCATCAAAACCAAGTACACTACCTGTTGTGCTATTAACAATGCAAACAGACTAAGCATAAGCAGCACTAAACTTTTGTTCCCCTGCAGCTCTCAGCTCTTTGTAAAATCTACTCGACACTCAGCTGTATCTCTGAACTTTGCAGCAGAAGAAATTTGGAAAAAGACAAAATTTATTGGGGGGGGGGGCAAAAGGCCAAAAACCAGGGACACATTTTAAACATTGCTTGTATAATGTTGGAAAGTTGCTAGAATAAAATGCTGTGTTACCACCATACATTTCACTGCCACATTTTGAACCCAGGGGACCCTATGCAAAACAATCAGAGCAACATACCACTATGCCAAATCAGCTGTTTTGTGAAAGAGGAAGACGGAAACTTAAATGGCTACCATTTAGTGAATTCAGTTCTCACCATAGCACAGCTGTCAACCTCATAGCACAAAACACTTGAACAAAGCTAATAATGGGTGAATACAGCCCCCAAACATTCAGTGAATTCAGTTCTCAACATAGCTCTCAACCTCTTAGCAAAAAACACCTGGACAAAGCCAGTAATGGGGGAATATAGCCCCCAAACATATTCATTTCTTACCATAGCTCTCAACCTTAGCACAAAACCTGGATGAAGCCAATAATGGGGGAATACAGTCCAAAAATAGGGACAAATTTCAAATATTCATCTTATACACTTAGAAAATTGCTAGAATAAAAGCTTTTGTGTTACCATGCACTTTCTGAAGAATATGAAGTCTGATATTCAAATGCGTGTCAATTTTAACATTTGTTAACCAGGAAAGTCTGACTTGGAACAAAAGCTAATTTTTAGTAGAGGCCCAGGGAGAAACACTCCAGACAGACACATCTTTGTAAGATGGGAGGAAACAAAAACAGGGAGGGCATACAGACTCCACACAGTAGGTAAGGCACCCCAGCCAAGAATCAAACCAGAGAACATGTAGCTGTCAGGCAACAATGCTACCACTGCATCAATGCACTACTGGCTTTGCAAGGACACAAAAATACAGAAACCACATATTTTATGAGGAACAGAACAAGTATGAGGGAAAAATCTGCAACATTTTTACAGATGGGGGTGGGTAGGGAATTCAGGCTCTTGCCACCTGGGCCCAAGGAACAGGGTTCAAGCCTTATTCTCTACCCACCACCATGTCGCACCTGGGGCATTTTACACACACATGCACAGTAAACCCATCCAAAAACCACACACACACACACACACACACACACACACACACACACACACACACACACACACACACACACACACACACACACACACACACACACACACACACACACACACACACACACACACACACAGTAAACCCATCTGAAAACCACACACACACACACACACACAGTAAACCCATCTGAAAACCACACACACACACACACACACACACACACACACACACACACACACACACACACACACACAGAGTAAACCCATCTGAAAACCACACACACACACACAGTAAACCCATCTGAAAACACACACACACACACAGTAAACCCATCTGAAAACCACACACACACAGTAAACCCATCTGAAAACCACACACACACAGTAAACCCATCTGAAAACCATCCATTTCACACACACACAGTAAACCCATCTGAAAACCGTCCATTTCACACACACACACACACACACACACACACACACACACACACACACACACACACACACACACACACACACACAGTAAACCCATCTGAAAACCGTCCGTTTCACACACACACACAGTAAACCCATCTGAAAACCGTCCGTTTCACACACACACACACCTACCTTACTCCGTCTGTTATCTTCAGTGTAAGCCCTTCTCTGAGGTAAAGTCAACCCATCTGAAACTGTCCATTTCAGTTCCCGCTCACAGAGATAAAGTAAACCCATCTGAAACCGTCCATTTCAGTTCCCGCTTGCAAACTGTGCACCGCACGATGTCAGCATCTGCGCCTGGACTTGAAGGGCGTTCTTAAAGAAGAATGCCCAAATAACTTTTTGTAAATGAAAAGATTAACTAGTCAGCAGATTCCAGAGGGGTGCAAGTGCACCCCCTTGCACCTGCCTGCGGGTGCCCTTGCCTGTTTTGTTATATTTTCCCTTCCAGATCACCAGTGATACATCCCCACTGTTGCAAATAAGGTTCCAGTCTCCACTCATAAATTATATTCCCTGCTGAAAGTGGTCGAACACTAAGTGTCGAACCGGCAAAATAGCGTCCGGCCGGAACAGTGAATTTTTTCCCAGGGAAAGAAATCACTGGGCTGGCCATCCGGGTTGTGCCATTTCTTCCACTGTAGTGCGATCTCGGAGTTGGTATATTTAAGTAGGGGGTTTGTGGGTGGCAAAGCCCCCCACTTTATTTAGTGTTTAGTGGTTTTTTTTTGTTTTGTTTTGTTTTTTTTTTTTGGAACAGCGATTTTTTTCCCTGGGAAAAAAAATTGCTGTTTTGGTTGTTCACTGTTTTGAGCTTTCGAGATTTAGGGGTCAATATAACAACGTTCAATCATTTGATCATTCATTGTTGTAATATAGACCCCTGAAAGCTAATTACTTTTCTCAAAATTCTCTTGAGCTCCATAATAGTATTTTTTTAACTGGAATATAAATACATGCTAGTGTAATTCTCCTTCCCTGCCTTTAACCCCTTATTAGCACAACTCTACTATACTTGTCTTATTTTCTCTTCTATTACTACTGGAGCCCCTCTCACAATCCATTTTATCACCACACTTTTCTCCTGTCCCCAATACTCTGCTAAATATCAATTCTGAAATCATCCTTTCTTTGCCGTATTCATATGCTCATTTCTATCCAACTGTGTCTTCTATGGCATTGCTATTTGCAACCTACACACTGTCAAACCCCAACCGGTTTTGTCTCATAATAACTCACAAAACTATATATACTTCCCAAAAAGGGAAGTTACTCCTCCATACAGCAGCAGTTGTCCAGACCTGTTTAAAACCTAGGTTTAATGGTGTTGGAAGTGCATGGCAGAGCCTCTGCTGCTTCTTGCACAGATACTATATACCCTTGTCTTATTGTCACCCTCCCAGATATGAAAAACAACTTGCATGCTTTCAGTTAACAGAATTTTAACTTTAAGAAAAAAAGTGCACTGGCTACCCTTAAATGAATAAACTAAATTATGCACTGTTATATTTACTACTGAAATGCTAAAGACTGGTGGGGATGCAGCTACCTGCAACAGTATTCATTTAACAGTGCATCAAACTTCATTTCCACTGCCAGTTCCCTTTTAAATACAAATTATAGTGTTTCTTATACAAATGCCGAAGAGCTCGTGGCGCAGTCATTTCCTGATTAATTGTCTGCATCTATTAACAATCCATTTCCAACTTGCAGCCTGTCAGAAGAAAAAAACAGCCAATAAGTTTACAAATAAATTAAAATAGCGCTTTTAAAATTCTAGAAAATTACCATTTTAATGCTTTCCATTTTATAGCCTGTTTGCTTAGAAAAAGAAAAAAAAATACTCTTGTGTGCAGTGTTTACAAAGAACATGAATCAGTTCATCTGCCTATATAATTCCAAGAGAAATTATTATAATTTAATACATATATAATACAATCAATAAACTTTTACATCCTCCAGCAGCCAAAAATCACAACATTACACTGCTTAAATACAGTTTTCTTTTGTTACAGTATAAACTCCAAAAGTATTAGCCAAGGGAAAGCATTTTCTTATTTAACAACAGCAGCATAAAGCAAAACTCAATGATAAGATTCTTACCACCTCACATTTACTAACTATGCATACTATACAAAACCACTTTACCATATAACGTGCACTTTATTTCAGGACATTTATTATACATGTTACTAAGGTCAAAATCCTTGTTTCTTTTTTTTAACTTACAGTTATATTTTCAGACCCTACAATAATTCAATATACTGTATCATTCCATTTTCAGCCTGCTATGTCCCTTTCTCCTGTATCTTAGAAAAATATGGCCTCAGCACAACCTGGTTTTCAAAAACAGTACAGGCAGTCTCCTGTGCACTGGCCAAATATTCCCTAGTCAGTATGAATACCACCTCAGGTATCCCCTGAAAAAGAGGACACTGGCTTAGTGAAATAAACCTGGTCAACAAAGAATAAATACATTTTAAACAGAAGAGCTCAGGTACGTAGTCACATAGTAATTCCAGTCCTTTGCACATTAAACTTTCTTTAGCCAACTAACAAAGATACAAAGTTGTAATGAGTGTATACTGAAGCCTCAAGTGGTGACAGTTCTGAGTGGATAGCTGAGAGGAATGATTACTCCATCAGAAAGAATCAGAAATGGCTGTGAAAGGCAGTGGCCACAGCAGCCTGACTAGCGCATGATGTGTAGTGCTCCAAAGAGGGAAGGAAGTACGCAGCTCAGTGGATGTTTTAGACTGTAGGATCCCTGCATAACTGTTACAATTTCTGGGCTTAATTGAAAACAGCCTACTGATGCCATAGGTGATATTTCTCTGAGGAAAATAGCATGGTAATGGATGTGATTAAGCCTGACTTCAGGTTGGACTCCCTTAGCAGAATGACAATTTAATTTCTTGTTAGAGGCTGGTGATGGATTTTAAAGCTGTGCACATAAAAAATATAAACAACTTCAACTGACTCAAGCCTTTGAAACTGAGGATGGGGTTATGGACTACCGGTCCAGTAGCAGCAGCCTGTTACCTTTCAAATTAATGAAGATGCCATAACTGATATCCAATTCCCTGATATAGGAAAAGGTACCAAACCATGGAAGCCCTGGAGTTGGTGGACTCCACCATAAATTTAATAAGAATTGTGACTCTATCTTGTACCTATTCCCCTCTCAGACACCTTGTAAACTCATCATTAACAAGTGATACTTTCATTAACCATGGACATCTCTTAAAACACATCTGCCCCCAAATGGATCCCATTTGACAAAACTCTAACAACAGACTCAATTTGCTCCATGTGACATTTGTAAAATGACTTGTAAATATTACCTCTGTCCAACCTAATAGTCACCTATACAGAACTGCACTCTCATGATCTATTCTGTCATGTGCAGCTTGGTTGTAGAAAAGCTAAAACCACAGTTATGCCAATGTCCCTCAAAAACATCACATTTAAATGTAAAAACAGGACAATCTTAATGATTTGCCATTTGCACACCCCATAAAAGTCATGTGATTCTCTCCATAACCTATTTGTTTTGAAGGAATTGAAAACGTATGGACTTAAAAATTTACCATGAGCAGTACAGCAGTTACTTCCATACCAGTTACCTTAGAATACATATGGATAAAGAAATCTGTACTTACCCCACTAATCCAAGGTGCTCCCTAAGGATCAGTTCTGGTCATCTTTTGTTTATACTGTTTCATGAATACAGTCTCAAGTGAAATCTTTCACCTACAGACTTATCTACAAGTAACTTGATCCTTCTCATTTCTGATCACTCTGCCCCAGTATATGCAATATCCTAAGCAAAGATCTGAATTTGGTGGATAAACGGTATAAGAACAAATAGCTAAACATCATTAAGGTATTTATAGTACTGTAAATCAATTGTGTATCTGACAGATTTGTATACCACTGACAGAAGAAATGGAGGTGTTTACAGAAACAAACACCATTTTCAAAAATAGGCACTATGCCCTATGCTTCCAGATTTTTTAAGTAAAAACAAAAAAAACAATAAATAAACCAATTTGGGGGCATAATAAGACTGAATGAATGAAAATATGAAGAGAAGTTAAATGCAAGCAGCCACATAACATAAAAATCAACTCTTCTTCACTTCCCCTCAAATTAACTACTTATTTATATATAAGATTGACTAATCATTGAGCAAACTCTCAAAAAAGTGTATAAAAAATAATGGTCTTTTATATCGATTCTAAGATCGAATAAGAAATAAAACTTTTTTTTTTGCAAGGGTGCTGTTAATTATACATATCAAAAGTAATAAACCACTGGTCCAACCGTTAGAATACATTTATTAGAAAACAACAAAGTTTTAAAGCCACTCAGGACTCTTTATCAGTGTTACAATTAAAAAACATTCACTTCCTATGTAGAACCAAATCCAGCCTATCAAAGTAGTTGTCACAAACACATGATTTACAGCTTTATAAAATCACATGACAGAACAAAATCACATGACAGAATAAAAAAAATCATATGAAGAAAACAGCAGCCTACTAATATATATATATATATATATATATATATATATATATATATATATATATATATACACACATACATGGATACCTAGATAACAACACTTTGTTTTTCTTTCAAAAGTGGATTAACACTATTTTTTACATTAATTAATTTCTTCAGGGCAGACAAACTGCTTGGACTTAATGTAAAAAATAGTGTTAACCACTTTTGAAAAAAATACATTTTGTTATCTAGGTATTCATGTATATTATATATATATATATATATATATATATATATATATATATTTATTTATATTAGTAGGCTGTTATTATTTATTGTTCATTATTTATTACTGGTTTTCTTCACATGATTTTTTATTTTGTCGTGATTTTATTCCATCGTGATTTTATAAATCTCTAAGTCATGTTTGTGACAACTACTTTGATAGGCTGGATTTGGTTTTAAATAGGAAGTGATTTTGTTTTAATTGCAACACTGATGAAGAGTCCTGAGTGGCTTGAAAGCTTTGTTGTTTTCTAATAAACTTACTCTAATGGTTGGACCAGTGGTTTATTACTTCTGATATTTCTTTTTTTGCCGTTTTGGTTCTTTTGGCCACCTTTCTGCCTTTTACTTTCTTCAGTTATACATACCAACTCTGAGATCACACAACAGCAGGATAACTGCAAATTCCTAGACCCCACTGTAATGTGATTTTTGATCTTGCACAGAAAGCAGCAAGCAGGCTGGAAAAGCAGTCTATAAGACATATATCTATCTGTCTATCTATCTATCTATCTATCTATCTATCTATCTATCTATCTATCTATCTATTTAGAAAAAAAAACACATACTATAAAGAATAATGCCTGGAATAAAACTTACCAGGAAATTAAACTTCTTAATGTATGTAATAATAATTATGATCACTTAAACTTCACTCTCAAAGTTCTAGTTATTCCTACACACATCTTGAGATAAATTCACTGGTAAACATTGGTATATAACCTTATCAGCCTCAATATTTTTATTCTCATTACTTGCAATTTTCAGATTTTGACACTTCTGTTCTTCACAGAAATCATTTTGACATGTGGATCACACATATTATACACACAATTAACATTTCCTGAACAATTGTAGTTTTCCTTCACATAGTTTAACTTTTACCACACCTGTATTATGTGTATATAATTCCAATACATTTGTGATCATTTTGTTAAGGGACAGAAAGACAGCTATGAAGGAAAATCTAGGATGAAAAATATCCTTATTAGAGAATATACATGAGCAACTGGAATGGAGGATAAATAAGTGTGTGCGTGCGGACGTGTGTACATTTGTAAATCTGCATATGACTGTGCTCTTCTAAATGTTGGTGGGTATGTTTGCTTTTGTGTGTTGGTGAATTTATGTGGAATGGAGGCTGCGTAAATTTGCATCCTGAATAGTCCAGAATCACCTACTTATTTGCAAGTATTGCATGATGATTTACTTTAGAGTGCCAAAACAGATTTACATTTAAGCAGCATTTTCCTTTCTTAGCTGGAATATTTCTTATTCAAAAAGTGTTTCAGAGTGACACCATACTTTGAGTCCCATCCCCCAGAACTATTATGCCTGCGTTACATATTTCTTCTTTGACAACACCATTAGGTAAAGCAGGACATTCTTCTGGTTTATGTGCTAATGCATCTCCCCCTGCGGCTAGCTGCTCTTAGCTGCTAATGTCCTTGGCAAAGACCAGGAGGAATCTACTATGAATTTTAAATGTGTAAATCTTTGCAGTAGATCAAGATGAATAAATCAGTTGAGGAAAAACACCTTGGCTCTGCAGACACCTTGCTGCCCATTAAAACTGAGCATGCAGAATAAGCTGAAAGCAGTAAGGTGAATTTGTCAGGCATTAGGAAGTGGGAAGCAAAGCTCAGTCTTTCTGTCTGGGTGGGAGATCGAAATTCATGAGCAAACACAACAGACTGGGCAGTGCAAAAAGCAGCAGGGAAACAATCTTATGACACTGACTAAAGCAAGACCTTGTACATACCAATACATTGATCATTTTACACATTTTTAAAGTCTGTATCCCTTCTGAATTATATTTATTGCATATTCTCTGCCTCTTTACTATGACATTATTCATATGTGCAATAATAGTTTTCTTTCCTGTCTTTATGCCTTCATTTGAAGTTTTCATTCACTTGTCACATACAAGTAACTTAAACATTAAGTTACATCACCACAAGAGCCATACAGGCATGCTATCTTTGTATGGGGCTCCTATATATTCTCCTTGTCACATTGGTAACCTGTGCTAATGACTGTTTCTGATTTATCTCCATCTGTTTAAAGCATGTAAAGTCAACATCTAGATATTTTCTTGCCTTGTTAATTGCTTATATGTTTTACTTGGATCCTAGGATAGCAATCAATATACATATTCAAAATCACATAGTCTGCAGAATCCCAGAAGATGATAAAACTGCTAAGCATTGGGAATGTCAGATGCATGTAGGCAGCCATGGTGTGCAGATAAGAAAGCCCTAGGCTTAGATTGTTTAGCATAATAACAACTCACTTAAGTTCTGAAGTTTTCCAGAATGTTATACATTTCACTGTACTGTTTGGGGTATGCTCTGCTTCTATAGTTGAGGGGATTCATTGTGGGACAAATCTGACACCAGGGGGCTATGTATTTTTGGAAAACACTTTCATTACAAATTACCAGCAGGATCTCTTTATCTTCCTAAATTCTCTGGGCACCCTGCGATAAGCAGCATCTTTTACATCCCATCAAGCTACAGCTGTCTCATGAGTTCTGAAATATATGACCAAAATGAAGGCCAGGCTTCAAATCATTCCACTAATGAGAGCAATTTAAATGTTGATCCCTAGTGTGTGAATTCAGGGTTTGTGCAGGAAACAATGACACTCCTCTCTCTTGTTGATTTGTTTTATCTCCTGTATAGTGTGATCTCTGTGTTCATCTATATAAATAAGCAGCAAGGATGTGGGGGTTGCTGTCTCCCATCTGAAGTACACG